>NC_043966.1:37768590-38068590 GCF_902148855.1 Sphaeramia orbicularis | reverse complement strand
TTGTCATTGATTTCATGGCTTCCTGAATCGTTACAGGCAGAATTATCAGCATTTCATCAGAGGTTAGACGTTTTTTTTTTCCAAGGTTTGTCAGTGATGAGGAATAACAAGTCACTGCGCATATTAAGGGCTCAGACCTATTCCAACCCCCAAAAATGTTGCCTTTGTGCACTTCTGCAAACCACCGATATGTATAATCTCAATGCAATTTGTCTTTTAAGAGTCCTCTCTTTTTTCTTCCTTTATTCAATAGGCAGGAGGTGGTTGGGGTGGATGATGGAAATATAAAATCCAGAACTTTCCAGAGTTCACATCCCAAAACCCACAGGTTTTCAGTTTTAAGCAACAAAAGCACTGGTAATGGTTATACAAGAACTGTGGTTTGATTGAAGTATTACTAAACATATTGTGAGGCATTGTTTAGGCCATAAAAGAGGATTGTTTATGGTTAGGAAAAGATTGGATTCAGTTGAAATATTACGAAATATATTACGAGTCATTTTTATCGCACCTTTGTGTGTATACTTAGGGTTAGGTTTAGCTGTTAACTAAAGCCCAGCTGTCCCAACTCAAACCAAGTACTGTACATTTCTAAATCTAACCCTAATAGTCATCACATTGTTACATTTAAGCATCATTTCTAAAAGCTAACATAAAAAAACAACAAAAAAAACACCTGATAATAGGATAAACTTCTTATTATCCACATCACTGTTAGTACTGATGTAGTCTGGGTTGAGTTTTCATCCCATGCTAAGCACAAAAACTAGAAGATTTTCCCTTGAAAGTGAAGTTAAATACTTACATTTTGGCCTTTAACTTCTGTTATAAGCCTAACCCGAGGCAAGACTTCCATGAGATTTTATGTGGGATTAGGTCTCCGAGTAAAGTTGATGTATGTGCATCTAGAAATGTATTCCAGTTTGCCCAAATATACGATGGCAATATTTTATTCTGGCGGCTGTTTTGTGGTTGTCTGCACACTGTTCTGTTGTCAAGGCCTACAAATGGAACCTATTGACTGGGTGACAGACTGTGGTACAAAGTACCCTCAACACACACATTTTCTCTGCAAATCACTTGTGAATTGTTCATCCTCAACGATTGGCCATTACACCATTATTGACTCACTGTTTGTACAAGATTCAGCTGAAATCCATCTGAAAGCCATCCAGCACTGTTGTGTGAGACAGGAAGCTAGTGTAATGTAGCTTACCGTGTAATTCACTCTGTCAGTTGTTCACAGAGAGGCCTATCTTCTCTTGTTTCGCTACTGTTGGCTTTTAAAGAATGTGTGTGCGTCCGTAAAGTACATACACATCCAAGAATGTGTGTGTGGGCACTCATGCATGGCTACGTCCCTGTACGAACATAGGATAATACCTCGGGTCATACATGTTCCACATATAGCACCGCGTGACCAGTCACAACAGGCATGTGTGAGGCCCAGGTACAGGCACGCAAACAGGTACTGCTACAGGGAAATTATTACTAAAGTGGAATTTTATTGCGCCACACACGTTTTCTGCAGTCCTCGCCGCTGTAGGCTAAATAAAAAAACTAAGTGAGGAATGTGTTCACACTCTGCGGAAACCTTTACTGCGTGTTTTTACAGTGACTGGTGAACGAAGGGGAAGGCCGGCAGCCATCACAAGGCTCGTATGTCTCGACAAGATCTGATCAAGAGTCAGTAGCTTTGAAAAGCAACAGTCGGTCGTTGCATATGAGAAGCTGCTCACGGCCTGTTTAGACAGCGCTGTGTGCTGTTAGGCTTGACAAGCAGTTGATGAGAAATCCCAAGACTTGTGTGTCTGTCTGTTTGTGTGTGCGTACGCAAGGAGAGAAAAAAGAGAATGGGTGAGAGGGAGAGTGTGTGTCAGATCGCCAACGTGGCTGTTTGTGAGTGTGTGAAACTGAGGAGAGAGTTCATGAGGTGACATCTCGTCAGCTGTTTGACTTTCCCAGTTTCCCAGGGAAGCAGTTTCGAGAACAATGCAAAAAGAAAAACCACCAACCACCGACAATTGAAATGCCACAAAAAAAAAAAAAAAGAACGGAAAAAAAATAACAACCCCCGTTTGTTGGTGACTGAATTATTGCCGTTGCTTGAGATTGGAGACGGGGGGAAATGTGTGAGTGACTGCACTGTGCTTGTAGCAGACACATATCACCTGCCGGACTCTTCTACCCATCCATCTCCCCGCGCTCCTCACAATAGCAGGAATACATTAAAAAAGAGTGAGTCAGGAGGGAAGGGGACGCAAGATAAATATTGTGTTAGTATTTTCCCTCCCTCTCCTTTGCAATTGTCTTTCACACTGACAGATGAACAATGGAAGTATTTTGAACTTTGCTGCGTGCTATCTTTTACTTCTAGGTTCAGAACCGTGCTGTCAAAGCCAGACGTGTTCTGGCAGAGATTGATTGATTTACTCTCTCAGCGCCATGTCTTCTCTTTGTTCTTCCAGGAAGGGTTTGGTTTCTCTCCAGTATTCCAGACTCTCTGTAGCTGTGTCATATTAACACCTGTTAACAACATACAGGCTCATAAACTATCGATTCGGCTCCTTTTTGATCGTAAAAGTGTTGCTGTAAACTCCTACATTGGAAGCACTTCATTCCATATTGTGAAAGAGACAACTCTTTCACCAGCGCTTTGAAGGGAGGCAACACAGACAGATATCAATATCATATCTTTTCATTTAAGGAAAAACCTCATTAGTACTGGGTGTCGGGTTTGTTTAGGAGATTGTCTTGTGGCTGATTTGATTCCCAGATGCGTCAGTGCCAAAACACTGCTGAGCTTTGCAACTTCAACTCCTCCTCCTCCTCCTCCTGCTCTTCGTCCTCCAGCTGAGGTGTGTCTGGGAACTGAAGCATTCCAAGCACGAGTTGAAAAAATTAGTTAACTTTAGTTATAAAGCGTAGCCTGACTCTCATCCTCAATGAGCTTTTCGCTTTGACTCATTATACAGCCTAAAACTCAAGTAATTTTTGACCACGCTGAGATAGGAGGGCAATTGTTAGAAACTGAATTTAACCATGACTGGCTCTATCTGAGGCAAACAGAATTTAAATAACTACTGTATAATATGGAGCTGTGCGTGTGAGTCTTGCTGTGTGTTTATTAGTACATGTGATGTGTTGACTGAGTAGGAACATTACAGGCCTGGTTTGTGTGTGAAATGCTTTTTTCAGGGCTTATCGATGGAGTTGGGAGATACCGAGCAGAAAATGGCTGCTGGTTAACTACCCGGGTGGCTGCGTTGGTTTGATAATGCTTATGATTCCTTTTCCCCAAGCGAGAATGAAATACAATCATGCGAGCATGTGAGAGAGGGACGCTATTGTTCATCTGGGAGGTTCCTTGGATTTCTATGATCTGCTCGCTGCTGATTACAACCTTGCATCCTGGTCCAGCTCTTCTTGACTCGTGGCTCTGCAGCTCATAGTCCTGGGGGATTCCTCTTTCCTCGACCGTCCAGGGCTGCTACCACCACTCATGTGCACTGACTCTGGCACAACAAGGGTGTCACGCACATGTACACACACCCAGACAGGCATGGATGTGGACACGTATATGTGCACACCAACACGCTCACGCATACAGTGGGTTCTGGCCAGGCGGGTTTTGGCAGTGACTGTAGACTAGGCCTGTGGAGAGATCTTTACGGAGCATGCAGAGCCCATCTGTGGCCGCTCCTCGGTGATGGGAGGCAGCTGGCTGTGTGTGTTTGTTGTATGTGTTTGCGCATGTGTTGCACCGCGGCCAGAGGGGAAGGAGCTGGAAGAGGAGGAGAGCGGCTTGTGTGTGTTTGGGTCACAGAGCAGGTCCAGAATGAGGGTTAAACTCAGGCTGAAACTGACCTAAACGCTCCAGTCCACAGGTGTCAAACATACGACCCGTGGGCCAAAACCGGTCCATGGGATGAATATGTGAAATGCAAAATTACACAGAAGATTTTAGAGGTCACATTCAGACCAATATGATCTAAAATGGGTTGAACCAGTAAAATACTATCATGATAACATATAAATAATTACAACTCCACATTTTTTCTCTTTGTTTTAGTGTAAAAAAAATGCTTTTCATGAAACTGTTTACGTTTACAAAATATCCTCACAAATTTTGTCTTAAGAGAAGAAAGCGCAATTTGACAAATATTCTGTTTGTTTCGACATGTTTTGTGTATTTGTAGATCCACTGTGATCTGTAAGTTGTAATGCACATGTGCAAATGATAAACTGAGGCATGATATTGTTAAAATTGCACTTATTTTTCTTAAGAAATGTCAAGTTAATCATGTTATGCACATTTTTTAAAGGATAGTTTGTAAATGTAAACATTTTTACAATGTAATTTTAGTTTTTTCACTCTAAAACATAGAGAAATGTTTTGGAGTTTACATTATTTATAGTTTATTATGTTATGATGTGACTGGACTGGCCCACTTCACATTATATTGGGCTAGTCTATAGTATATATAGTCTATCTTTCTGAGCCAAGCCTCTCCTCTCCTCTCCTCTCCTCTCCTCTCCTCTCCTCTCCTCTCCTCTCCTCTCCTCTCCTCTCCTCTCCTCTCCTCTCCTCCCCTCCTTTCCTCTCTTCTCCTCCTCTTCTCTCCTCTCCTCTCCTTTCCTCTCCTCTCCTCCCCTCTCCTCCTCTCCTCTCCTCCCCTCCTTTCCTCCTTCTCTTCCTCTTCTCTCCTCTCCTCTCCTCTCCTCCCTTCTCCTCCCCTCCTCTCCTCTCCTCCTTTCCTCTCCTCTCCTCCTTTCTTCTCCTCTCCTCCCTTCTCCTCCTCTCCTCTCCTCTCCTCTCCAGCTGGAAGAGCTCAGTCCCTGGGCTCTGACCATGAATAAGTGGGGACTCACAGACCAACAGCCTGGGCCTTCTCTCGCTTGTCAGTGATACCGTGGATGACGTTCAATCACAACCGCATACACCCATGTTCACTTTCCTCCCCTGCTCTTACATAGGGATGGGCTCAGCGCTGACAGAAACCACAGAGGCCATAAGAAGAAACAGATTATGCTCTTTCTCCTCCCTAATGACTTCTGACACTCCTCTCTCTCGCTCAACGGTCCTCTTCAGCCTGTTCCTCAGCTAACAACGTCCACTTCTGTCCTCCTTGTGGCAAGGCCATCTGGGCGTCATCTTGTTAGCTCATTATGGCCGCAGATAGTGCGGGCCGCTAGCCCCTCATGTGACAGTGATAGAGGGCAAGCATACTGAGCCTGTTTGGTGAACATGAGAGGTGTGTGTCGGCCACACTCGTGTGTTTCTTAGCTTGTCTGTGTGCAACTGTTATGAGTCACGCTGAATCTGATTTGCTCTGCATGCCAGCCTGTTGACTGAGCTAACTGAGGCTTGTGTGTGTTTGTCTGTGTGAGAGAGGGAGGGTGTCTGTGTTCACACGTACAAAAGCAGTTCTCCGCAGGGTGGAATTCAGGATATTCTGTCTGCCTTTTTTGCCTCTGACATCTTCATTTATGTCTCTTTAAAGGGGACAGTCCAAAGGGAAAATACCAGTTTTTTTGTTTTGCTGTTCAGCAAGTCACTGCTGCCAAGCCAAGCCTACTGGGCCTGGAGTTTAAATGCATCCTGGATAGGGTTTATGTAGTTTATCCACTACCCGTTGGCGGGTTCGTCCTGTTTTTCTATAATAAGGGTCAAATCCTTCCTGCTTTGCTAAACAATTCTGGAGCCAGATGGGTCTTGTTTTCTTTAATTTCAGGATCCGTGTGTTTGTTCGTGTGTCTTTCTACGTGTGTGTGGCCTGGGCCGCTCTCTAGCATTGAGACAACTTGTTTACTGTGTTTGACATGTGAGGAAATCGGTGTGTGTACACTGCAGGGCGTGTGTTTATGTGTGTGTGTTTATAGTCAGGTCTCCCTAAGAACATCTGCCCCTGCGACAGCCTGACAGAAGCCAGTTATGTATACAAGCATTCGGGTTGAGCCGCCGGCTATGAGCTCAGAGCTCTGACCAGCTCACCTTCCCACGGTGTCTCAACAAGTGCCGGAGGAAGACGAGTCGAGCTGGTTTCAGATCTGTTAGTCATATAAGTCGACAGTTCACATGATTCAGCGGCATTAAGACGGTAAATGTGGCAAATATCTCTGGATATGCACAAACATACTGACAGTTTGATGATACGTGCTTCTCCCTCCCAAGTATGAAATGATCACGCCGTGTCAACATCTTTCGCTGGATCTTAACCACACATGAAGAGCGTAACGATTTCAGAAGCCGCTGCTTGAATGTTTCCATTGTGAGGACGAGCAAGTATGTGGCTTTATCTCGATGGATCTGAAAGCGGTTTAAAGCTGAAACAGTCCCTACCCGCCTGCAGACAATTATATAATATTGATTGACTTTTACCCTGTGATTACACAAAATGTCGACTGCTTCGGGCAAGTGAATCAGCTCTAAATCCAGACCGATATGTGTATATGTTACACAAGAGCCCGACTACAATAGTCTTTGCATAACACAGCTTTGGTCTCTTTGAGGACTTAAGTGTAACCCTGTAATGGGAATAATGTTTCATGAACTGCCATAAGACATTTCCGAACTGTAAGCCTGTGAAACATTGATTTCAGTGGCTGTAAATATGGCTGCCATATGGAAAGTGTCATCTTTAATAATAGGGGGGAGTCAGCCACTCAGATGCTGTGGATAATGTAAGAGAGAAATGATAATTGGTGAGGGAACACTTTACCAGGCGTGATAATTACAACACTGATAGCGAGGGGAATAGAGTACCTGTTGTGGTGATGATTATGTGTGCAGAGTGTGTATGTATTTGTTTTTACATGGCGCACTTGTGTATTTTTAAAGGCCAGGGAGAAAGACTAAATGATCAGCTGCAGAAATGAGACATAAAAGACTAAATTGGCTGGACCAATAGTGATTTGTAAAGGCCAATATAATAATGGCAGTTTGAGAATGGAAAAAGCCAAAAAGAATGGATTTATTGACTGTTTTTGATCTTGTGACACTGTTAAACTGACTTCACAATTAATCACTTGGCAATCACCTTAACAGTGTCATCACAAAAGACTGTAATTGAAAGGTTCGTTGTGTGAGATTCAGGGGGATTTAGGATGACCTCATTATAGAAATGGGATGTAATATTCATACTAATGTTTTAATTGTGTGTAATCAACTGAAAAGAAAAATATTTAGTTTTTTTTTTTTCCCTTACTATGAACCATTTGTATCTGGTGGGCAAAAAACAACCTACAGTATATGTTTATCAGTAGTCTGAGCATTTTCTTTAAAAATCCAGGAAGTAGATCCATAATTCAACAATAATCACATTATGACTTCTTCCAAATCATGCAGCTCTGCTGTATTTTTATTAGAAACTGAGTTTCTGTTGAACTGAAAATCTAGGTACAAGTAATAAATACCAAAAAGATAGATCATTTAATCTCAATGATTCATACATCTGGAACTCAACATCAAAAACTGTTAAAAAAAAAAAAAAAAGGATTTGGAAGTAATTTTTATTCAGTTATCACTACCATTTGGCTAATATTAACCATCTGTCACAGTCTGAGATATCCGATTAATTGGCCCATCCAGTGGGTAGTACCTGCATCTGTCCTTTGGCATGGGCCCCTGGTACTGCTGTATTTGTAATTGATTTTAATTGATATGTATGGCATGTTCATGCTGCTGCTCAGGAGGAACAAATCAATTTGTCACCATTCTGTGGATATGAGCTGCCTCTGCCTCTTTCTCTCACAGTTCCTGTGTCTCGGGTCCATTCATTCGGTGCTCGAGGCTGCCTGCCAGTGCTGTGCTCGGGGCCGAGGCCCGAGTTGACTGGACGGGGGTGGAGAACATGGGGGAAGGGCCGGTTTGAGGCTCTGTAAGGGGCTTTGAGAGGGCCTTAGTGTAGGCGGCGTTTTATATGAAAGTCGGCGAGGGCAGGGTGCCTGAATAGGGGTGGCTGGGAAGTTGGGCTGGGAAGGTCCAGGATGCACCCCACAGTGCTTTTGTGCTCTCTCACATCCGTGTATGTGTATGTGTGTATGGAGAGGTGGTGGTGGCGGAGGGGGTGTAGCATATGTGAGATCATGTGCTCATATTCACCAGTGGAATGTAAAAAGAGAGGGAGGGGAAGGGGTCTCCTCTCGCCTCTTTTTCCTCTGCTTCGTTGTTTTCTGTTCTCTCTCCGCTGTGCTGTACCGTAGGCCTGTTTGTATAAGCTCTTTACAGGATTGAGCACGCCATGGAGCCATCCAGATGAAACAAAACCAACCTCATTTGGCTGTTTTGAAAATGATTCTCTTTATTTTGTTTGGTTCAGTCAAATCCACCTCGTTTGACATGAGGGGAATAAAGGCGCTCTTACGTTCAGGGTCATTTCCCAGAAACATCGTTTGTATCTGCACTGCTCTTCCTCTGTTCACTCTACTTCTTTCATCAACAGGTTTTATAAAGTCTCTGGACAACAAGAATGAAAGATGCAATTCAACCTCCTTCCCCCCCGTTTTCCCTTTCGACCTCCTCAAAAGTACAATAATCTTCAGTCACTCGTCTCCTCCTCTCCATTGCGTGGCTGTGTGTAGCACCGGAGTGGTGCTGATTAAGCCAACAGAGAGACAAACGGGAGACAAAGTCCCAGCCCACCAGTTTAGTTTCACATCCTGGACTGGAGCTGGGCTGCAGCTTGCCAAGTGGAGGGCTTTTAAACTGGGCTAAACACTAATTGCTGCCCTATTTCTTTTATGTTGCTTCTTTCCCATCTGCGATGGCGCTTCCAGACCTCCACAGCAGCCAGAGCCTCATTATAGCAGACAGTTAACAAAGGCTGGGAAACAGAAGCGGAGAATTCACTTAGGATAGCTATCTAACCGCCAACTAGAAGGCCTGCTCGGGAAAATTGAATCAATGACAGGGGCCGGGCTTGTGATTAAATCCTTCAGGGATATTAAGATATTAAGATTTTGGAAATCTTAATTATTCATCTAAATTATTGCAGCTCACTTTGATAGTAAAATAAATGGGTTGTAAAACTGAAAAGTGATGTGCAAGGTTCATTGTTTTACTTGATAGCCACGCTTTTTAATATATTTAACACTCCTGAAACAAAATGTTAAGAAAAAAAAGTTGCCAACAGAGTAACAGAAAATAGACACCTACTTGTTGAATGAAACAAATCAAGCTCTAATTGTGATGTTTGCCTGGTCTTTCTTTTCATCCCTCTTCTAGTTTCACGCTTGTTTTTCTGTAGGTGTTTTTGTGTGTGTTGAGAGGGAGTGGGGGGGGCTGTTGGGGTGGTGGGTAAGAGAAACAGAATGAGGAAAATGTTGAGGAGGTGAATGAGAGTGAAGGATAAAGCAAAGGGGGAATGAGATTGGGGAGTAGGAATAGAGGGGGCTGAGATTGGGGGAAAATGGAGAGAAGATGGGGAGGAGAGGGGGTGGTCAGCAACAAAGCCTAATGTTGCCATGGAAACTTGTTTATGCCTCACTGATGCATCTTGTAGATCCAATTAGAGACTGATTGTGTCCATGTCTTCATAGACAAATGCACGTGACCAAGCATAGTGCACACACACTCACACACACATGGATTTACATCTCCACGATGCACATAACACGCGCATATGGGCAGAGGGTTGCTTCTGAAAACCAGCAAATTGTTGGGAGAGGCAGGACAAAGGATACCCCACGTTCTCTCTTATCAGCCCTTGAATTAGCGCGACCCCTCCTCTCACCCCCGGCCCCCTCCTCACCCCCATAAGCATCAGACAATAGCATGGAAATAACGTCTCACCCACTTCCAAGCATATACAAGAGCTCCCGTCCTCATACTCTTTTATGACATTAAAAAAAAAAGAAGGGGGAGGGGGGGGGGGGGTCGGGGGAAGGCTGGGCCGGATTTTTTTGCAAATTTCATTTTGCATTTATCTCTTTTGTGAATGAAGTCATTTATTTGGTAATTCCCCTGTCTGAGAAGAATGACTATGAATGTTGAAAAAGCTTTAATCCAATCATGTTCATTTTCATGGGGGGTATTTCTTCACAAAATGGGACTCTTTAAATGATCATTTCTTACAATGGCTGGCCGTTTGCCAGTGTTTAACATCAGGCTATCGTAAGCTCCCACACACACGCGCGCACACACACACACAGACACCCACACATCACTATCCTTACACACTCCTCTATCAGTCTTTTTCAGAAGGCATCAAGGTTCTGCCTTCTCCAGGCCTGTCTGAAGAGTCAGTTATTTAGTGGTGAAATGATGTGTGTGATGATGAAATGAGGGGCTGCAGATAAGGTGAGATTACACTCACAGGGAAAAAGAAGGGAGAGACAGAGAGAGGCCCGGCCCCTGATGTCTTGTTAAAACGTGAGGGATCAGAAAGAACAACAAATGCATTGCGCGCTGCTAAATCCTGCTTAAATCCGCTGGCATGGGCAGATCTAGCAGATAGCCCTGCTGCTGTGCTCACTGTCTGCAACCACAACACACACACACACACACACACATACACACATACATAAACACACCCGTGGTCAGTCCGGCTGTCTGGGTTAATGCTTGGCTAACTGGGACAGCAGAGCTGAACCATGTTGACATTTTAAGCCTCAAACAAGTCCAGAACAATGATTCAGCCCGTCTGCCCCCCCATCAGACCGCAACCTCAGCCCATTTTGCTGACCGACTAGCACACATACACACACACACACACACACACACGTAGACCTGCATAAACATACACACCACTGCCCAAACACATTACAAGTGATCAGTGTGTTCCCCCACCCCCACTCTTCACACACACTTACCCACACACACACTGAGTCTCCTCCTGTTCTCCACCTTTAGTGAATAAACGAGAACAAGAGATGATCTGATTGAGTTGGCAGCAGAGAGCGAGGTGTAGAGGTACAGTAAGGCCAGATGGATTATCTTAATCCTCCAGTAGATGATCATGGCAGCGGGAAGATGAACCAAGGAAGCCTTAACCTCTTCACTGACCCCTCGACCACTGTTTTCCCCTCAGAAACTCGGACCTCTGAAGTAGAAGCGGTGTAGATATTAAAGTCAAGCCCTCGTCTTATGTGGAACTCTGAAAATATGAGAGGGAAAAAAAAAAAAAAAATCTGTGGCATTCTTTGGCCATAATCCCGTCTGTGTAGCCATTTCTGCGGCAGCCATTTTGTGTTTGGCCATCTTGTTTCTCTCCCTGCAAACTTTTGGTATACTTTGATTTAGGTCCAAGTAGGAGAAAGAACTTCAGAGGATTTGTGTGAAGTGTGCTGTCGACTAACACTGAAAAATGTCATGCCGCTACATGCAGTGTTTTTTTGGTGGCAAATTAACTACACCCTGCCTAAAAGCCCAAGCCAGACAAATCTAAACCCATAACTCCTGTAGCTCAAAGTATTAAGACTATATAAACTATGGTGCAATTATATGCTGCTTTTCCAGACTTCCTTTATGATGTGTTACTTACATTTTGTCTTGTTATTTTTTTCTTTCCTCAGATTTGTAGCTGGAAAGGGCCTGGTGATCTACCCAGACATCGGGGATAAACTGGATATCATCTGTCCTAAAGCGGACCAAGGCAGAGAGTATGAGTACTACAAGCTGTATCTGGTGAAGCGGGAGCAGGCGGAGAGCTGCAGTACAGTCCTTGATCCTAATGTCCTTGTTAACTGTAACAAGCCAGAAAAGGACATCAAGTTCACCATCAAATTCCAGGAGTTCAGCCCCAACTACATGGGCTTGGAGTTTAAGAGGAATGTCAACTATTACATCACCTGTAAGTTCTTCCTAAAACATCATTCATAGTCAGTGTTTTCACCTCCTCTTAACACAATACAGACTTCACACCTGGGTTACCTCTTGTAAAATGTCTACCTCGTACAACAGTACCAGAGCAACATGTAGAGTTAGTATGCTTTACTCATGGCACAGACAAAGAAACTGCGTAGGAAAATGTGGTGTCAGTGCTGGATTAAAACTGACAATTTGATTTCATACTGTGTTTTCTGTATGTTTGGGAGCATGTTGCATAGTGGAAAATCCATTTATTCCAGTATTACATGCAGTTTTGGAGAATACGTTGTATAGGCACACATAAAAATAAAGCAGCACATTATTTTACAGGTTTGTAATTTCATAAATAATTTACTAAAAGTTGCCAGAGGAAAAAAACTTTAAATTTGACATAATTAGAGAATGCAGACAGTTGAATTTGTGTATATCCATTCAATTAATTCCAATTACAGCCCGGTTGAACCTTGAGTCATTTAGTTAGTTCACAGCGGGTCAGATAAACATGCAGAAATGTGACTTTTGGAGTAGGCTAATGAAGCTGGAACCATGCAAGCATTTGCACCTTCCCTGGGCTTGACGTTGGTAATGGAAGGTAGCAAATGAGAGGCAGAGGTCACACCACAGGAGTGTGTTTCTGGGAGTGTTTTTTACTCATTTAGGTCTGTACTGCAGAGATTCCCAACCAGGAGCAGACTACATGTACCCCAGGTGCCTCTGCAGTATCCTAGGGGTACTTATGACAAAGATTTGGTTGAAAAAGTCCACATGCATTTAGTTAAAATGGAGAAACAACAGTAAGATTAGAACCATCTTCTTGATGAAGGCTACAATAACTCTTTATTTATTTATTCATTTATTAATTTAACTGTATTTAACCAGGAAGTCCCATTGAGATTGGGAATCTCTTTTGCAAGGGAGACCTGGCCAAGGTAGCAGCCATACAAAGTCCAAAAAACATAAAACATATACATGATACACAATGAACAATAAAACACAATAACAACTATTCAACCATAATGGCATCAAGAAAAACAGTGACATTCCCCCTTCGCTGCATTCTCCATGATACTTTTAAAATCATTAATAGAAATAAATGTATGTAGTTTTACAGTTTTTTGAAGATTATTCCACGACCATGGTGCATGGTAGGAAAATGCTGTTTTTCCAAAGTCTGTCAGAACTCAGGGAACAGTCAAAAGCAACCACTTTGAGGAACATAAATGAAAACTACTAGAGCTATTAAGGTGAATGTGACACTGAAACACTTTTAACATAATGCTTTACAGTGCATAAAAACTACTTAGCTCACAAATTGAAGTACTTACCTAGAGCTAGAGTAAGCTAAAAAAAAAATGCTAACCTGGGTAAGCTAGCATAATAATTAGCTGAAAGTAACAAACAGCTGAAATAGGAGGCTAATGTTAATAATAATCATGCAGACACTCATAATTATTTGTATTAAAATCACTGTTTTTATACAGGGTGTCCCATAAGTCTCCATATATAGGAAAAATAAACGTTTCTTGACATAAACCATTATTATTTATATAATATGCTCTATATGACTGCCATTTTCAAATTGATCCAAAACACTTGCTGTTTTTTTGAACTTGACAATAAGTTTTGCCACAGTGTCGTGTGTGATACTCGTCCCATGTTTTCTGTTAAATGCGCTTGCAACCATACGACTGCTTGCTGAACCGGCCATCAGGATGATTTCAAGTTGTTGCTCTTTATTCAAATGCATTCTTTGGGTTATCTGAAATATAAAGAAATACATGTTAGAACCATATATGTATGGAATGTATTATGTCTCCTATGTATGGAGACTTATGGGACACCCTGTAGTTCATTGAAGTAGAATTTAGCAGGTCCGTAAAGGGCTTCTTTTACAGGTTACAGCAATGATTTTCAAGGTAGCAAATGAGAGGTAGAGGTCACACCACAGGAGAGTGTTTCTGGGAGTATTTTTTACTCATTTAGGTCTGTACTGCAGAGATTCCCAACCAGGAGCAGGGTACATGTACCCCAGGTGCTTCTGCAGTATCCTAGGGGTACTTGTGACAGAGATTTGGTTGAAAAAGTCCACATGCATTTAGTTAAAATGGAGAAACAACAGTAAGATTAGAACCATCTTGTTGATGAAGGCTACAATAACTATTTATTTATTTATTCATTTATTTATTTAACTTTATTTAACCAGGAAGTCCCATTGAGATTGGGAATCTCTTTTGCAAGGGAGACCTGGCCAAGGTAGCAGCCATACAAAGTCCAAAAAACATAAAACAAATACATGATACACAATGAACAATAAAACACAATAACAACTATTCAACCATAATGGCATCAAGAAAAACAGTGATTTTCCCCCTTCGCTGCATTCTCCATGATACTTTTAAAATCATTAATAGAAATGAATGTATGTAGTTTTACAGTTTTTTGAAGATTATTCCATGACCATGGTGCATGGTAGGAAAATGCTGTTTTTCCAAAGTCTGTCAGAACTCAGGGAACAGTCAAAAGCAACCACTTTGAGGAACATAAATGAAAACTACTAGAGCTATTAAGGTGAATGTGACACTGAAACACTTTTAACATAATGCTTTTCAGTGCATAAAAACTGCTTAGCTCACAAATTGAAGTAGTTACCTATAGCTAGAGTAAACTAGAAAAAAAAAATGCTAACCTGGGTAAGCTAGCATAATAATTTGCTAAAAGTAACAAACAGCTAAAATAGGAGGCTAATGTTAATAATAATCATGCAGACACTCATACCAACCAGGAGCAGGGCATATGTACCCCAGGTACTTCTGCAGTACCCTAGGGGTACTTGTGACAGAGATTTGGTTGAAAAAGTCCACATGCATTATGTTAAAATGGAGAAACAACAGTAAGATTAGAACCAATTTCATCTTGATGAAGGCTACAATAACTATTAAAGTGAATGTGACACTGAAACACTTTTAACATACTGCTTTACAGTGCTTAAACACGAGTTAGCTCATAAATATAAAATTGAGGTAGTTACCTATAGGTATAGTAAGCTAAAAAAATAATAAATGCTAACCTGGGTAAGCTAGCATAATAATTAGCTAAAAGTAACAAACAGCTGAAATAGGAGGCTAATGTTAATAATAATAATAATCATGCAGACACTCATACATAATTATCTGTATTAAATTTGCTGAGTTTATAGTTCATTTAAGTAGAATTTAGCAGGTCAGTAAAGGGTTGCTTTGACAGGTTACAACAAGGATTTTCAAGGTAGCAAATGAGAGGTAGAGGTCACACCACAGGAGAGTGTTTCTGGGAGTATTTTTTACTCATTTAGGTCTGTACTGCAGGTCTGTACTGCACAGATTCCCAACCAGGAGCAGGGTACATGTACCCCAGGTGCTTCTGCAGTATCCTAGGGGTACTTGTGACAGAGATTTGGTTGAAAAAGTCCACATGCATTATGTTAAAATGGAGAAACAACAGTAAGATTAGAATCAGTTTCATCTTGATGAAGGCTACAATAATTATTAAGGTGAAAGTGACACTTTTAACATACTGCTTTACAGTGCTTAAACACGAGTTAGCTCATAAATATAAAATTGAAGAAATTACCTATAGGTATAGTAAGCTAACAAATAATAAATGCTAACCTGGGTAAGCTAGCATAATAATTAGCTAAAAGTAACAAACAGCTGAAATAGGAGGCTAATGTTAGCGTGTATGAATAATCATGCAGACACTCATACATAATTATTTGTATTAAAATCGCTGAGTTTATAGTTCATTTGAGCAGAATTTAGCAGGTCAGTAAAGGGTTGCTTTGACAGGTTACAACAAGGATTTTCAAGGTAGCAAATGAGAGGTAGAGGTCACACCACAGGAGAGTGTTTCCAGAATATATGAATTAATTTTCTCTTGTACTGCATTGATTCTTAACCTGGAGTAAAATACATGTACCTCAGAAGGACTTCTGCAGTTTTCTTGGGGTATTTGTGAAGGAGATTTGGTGAAACAGTGTAAATCCACATAGAAAGGATTAGTCTAGGATTAGAATTGATTTCACATCAATCACCCACAGTAAATGTTTATTATTGTACATTTACCTTCAGTCAACCTGAAACACTTAACCACATATTGCACTTTAGACTACATGCAAGCTAGTTATTTTCTACATTGAGAAATAAAAATAGTAATGTGATGTAATATAAAGAGCAAGTGTTTGTTATAGCAAGAAAAAAGTTTTTGCTAAATCAGTTAAGATAAGAGATTATTCAACGGATTGCTAAACTAGCTTCTATAGCCATGTGTATAGAATTAGAACAGGATTAGAACTGATTTCACACTTAAAATCTATAGTAAATGTTTATTATTATATAAATTATATAATATACTGTTTAGCTGAAACCGTTTTAACACTATTTTGCAGTTTAGAGTACATAAGAGACAGCTTAGTGTTTCATAAAGCAAGCTAAAGTAACAGACAGAGGCTAAAAGGTTAAGAGGGAAATATAATAGCAGTAAGAATAGGCACTTTTACAATATTTGTGTTTAAACATTAAATCTGTAGTGTATGTAAGTGCAATTTATCAGGTCAGTAAAGCGGTATTTTTTGTAAACCAGGCCAAAATATGGGAACCACCACTAGACTAGAGCCTTAATACCCACAGCAGATTATTATTATTTTTTTTTTTTTTACATCCACTGAAAATAGTCCTCAACAGATGCCTATTAAATCCAGTTACTGTAACTGCCAAAATTACAATTGCTGGCTATTTTAAGAAATTACAGAGAAGAGATTTAAAAGGGGAAAAAAACTGTTTATTTTGGAGCCATTTTTGGAAAAATAAAAATGCATCTTCAGTCAGAATAAACGGCCTTGCGGTTGCTGCAGACACTGGGAAGCAGATCGCGACTTGGCAGGTACAAAGCTACAGTTCATCTGGTTAGTTGAGTTGCTGCAGAAGCTAACATAGCTCTCAGCTCAGACATGCAGTGTTATTTCAGAATCAGTTTACACCAATGAATCAGTTCGCCCATCTCTCCCAATGACTTCAGCAGCCCTGTAGAAATCACAACATGTGCTGCGGTTGTGCTGATCTGTGGAAACTTGTCATGTGGGGGTTCTTACTGCATCTGTAATTGATTCCTTTCTGAATCAATGAAATGATTAGAGAAGATCAGGAGATGCGGCGTCTCCTCTAACATGCAACAAGCTGCCTGTTGCGAAAGAAGTGCACAGTGAGAAGTCAATAGAGGCTCTGCAGGCAGTAAGAAATAAAACGATCCACCTCTAATCTTCTACTAAGTGAATTAAGGTTTGGAAGAGAAAGCATAATGTAGAATAATGATGCATCCACTCTGACATAATGAACCTTTTTAATACATATCCATCTTCTAAATATTCATGCCTGTGTGTAGCATTTTTCTTCTAAATATATATGAAGTCTATTTAAAGCATTTTTGTTTTTAATCACAACTGTTTCTGAAGTTCTAAAGCCCCGTGTTCTTATATTAAAAGAATAAAACAATCTGAACTTTTGGAAAAATAACCCCTCTTTTTATAATATCTCCCTCTGCAGGAAAAAGGCACGGTAAATTAAACTTCACATATGTTTTTTCTTTTGATCTGAGGCAGTTCAATCGATATTTGCAAAGTTTCCCTCAAAGCCAGAATGCAGAGAAGCATGAAGCTTGTGATGTTATCAAGCGACAGTTTTTAGGGGCTGCTTCTGTGGTAACATATCATGTGGACTTAAAAAAAAAAAAAAAAAGGAAGAAAATATTTCTTTGAGCTTTTATTACACCCACATGTCTTGAGAAAACACCTTGGGCATTTTTTCTGCGTCTACTCAAAGTTTCCCAAATGCCTGTTAGTCGCGTTGCTCCACATTTGTCTCCTGATTACATCATAAATATTTTAACTTCTCTATTAGTGACATGTGCGTGGGCATGCATCTAGACTAGAGCGTGATCAAAGCCAAGACTTCAGCTTTACTTTAGGTTAAATTTGCTTTTATACAACACACTGTTTCTGCTGCGTTACAGTTCATCGCCGGTGTTTGTATTATGCAAGTGTTAAGAATATTTAACACTCACTCCATAGTGTTTCAGTCTGTGAACTTATAACTAGAGCCAGTTGTAAATCCTTCACATGGGAGGCTGAACATGCAGAATTCATCCTGATGGCGGATCATTATTAGGCTCATATAGTGTAACATTCTCGCGTCAGCAGTAATCGGATGTAGTATTTGTCTTGGTATTATGGTAATGTTGTTGTCCTTTGCAACAGGAAGAGCTTGCTTTATTTATTCTGCTGCAGCTTGTGCATACACCATGACACACTTCATCTATCATTTAAATAATGGCCGTGCGTTCTTGCGGTGCATGTGCGAGATATGTGTGTTTTCACAGAAGGGTCAGCAAGCACCTGCGTTCACCACCGTACTCCTTTGTGTATGTTTGTTTGTGCGCTGAGGCTCCTTTAGTCCAGCTTATCCCCAACTAGGAGGTGTGAGTGCGTTATCCCACCGTGTCTTCTGGGAATGCGGTCCAGCCGGCCAACAGAGCGGCGTAAATCTGCTCGGCCTATAAAGACCTGGCTTATCTTGTGCCTGATTAACGGTCAAACATGGCAGACATAGTTTGAGACAAGATGAAGACGCATAGGGAGTGGACATTCCACTGAATCTTCCAGCAGGCTTTTCTTGTCCACCCCTCTGTCCTCTGACTCTGTTTGTCTTCCCCCTCCCCCTCCTACCCCCTCCCCACCCCTGCTCCTTCATGTGGTCGAATAAGCAACAAAAGGTGTGTGGGGTAAAGTAAGCGACAAATGGCGTGTGTTTGTGTATGAGGGGAATATTTGTTTGCGTGTGCTCTCCCGTCACAGCGGGGGATCCTGTCCCACTCGGTCCCGTTCATCTCTGTGCCGCTCTGACAGGAGCCACGGTGGGAGGGGTCAAGGGTCAAAACTCATGGGCACAGGGTCGCGGAAACACAGCAGGGGTTCTGTAAAGATAACCCTGCACTGATCTAAACCCCAGACCAGCACCAGTCTGTGCTGTCCATCAACACCTCCCACCAGCTTCTACACACACACACACATAGGGCAAAATTTGTTTTGATACCAGTATCGATAGTAATACCTGAGCTTTGATACCAATACCAATTTTCCATTTTAACAAATAATAAATTACATGGCATGTTACGGTACAGATCTAGTTTTATTTTTCATTTCAGCAGGACAGTGTATTTTTAATGGCTGATCTAAAACAATAACGCTGAACTAAACACACAAGTCAAAATAATAAATACCTAAATGAATGAATTATTCAGGTAAATAAATGTGGATCTGAATGTCAAACTCAGAGTGTCAAATAAACCTGGAATTGAAAATGTTTATATTTTCAGCTTGTTTTTCATCCAACTCAGTCTATTACTGTTTTTATTCACTGATACTAGTTTCTTTGCATATAAATATCAATGTTTTTATCCTCAATCTGTCTTATGTTTTAGGATCTTACTGTTTTACCACTCTAATTTGTTTAACCACAGAGAAACTAAACTTTTTACCACATCTTGAAGCTGTCTGTTCACATAATGTCATTAATACAAATGTATAAAAGCCATGTTTGCGTTCTGCATGTGCTGACAATGATGGCATTTACTAAATTTGGTATCAGACTGCAAAACATTTTCCTCAATGAAGTTCTGTCCCCCCCTTTCCCTTTACAGACACACTCACATATACATACACCCTCCCAGCCTGGTCATGTATTACAGAACAAACTGGTTGTATTTCATAGCGTTGTCTAAACACAGGATATGGAATGAGCTGTTTGTGAGGAAAATGGCCGTGCTGTGTTTAGGGGTTAGAGTCAGGAGAGAAGTGATTTTAGACAGGAGGCTTTTAAGGGGAAAAAAATAATGGCGAAAATGAGCAACGGAGTGAGAATGAGAGAGAAAGGGACAGGCATAGGTACCCACACATACATACACACACATACATACATACGTACACACACACACACACATATATATATATATATATATATATATATATATATACATACACACAGACTGTCTTTATACATCCCAGTGGAACCGAAAAGAAGAAAAAAAAAAGAGCGAAAAAGTCCCTCCATTTTCTCTCCTATTCGCTCCTCATTGAAATAATGTACCATGACTGTTGGGTGATATGTTCTCGGTGGCTAGCGGGGCCGGTGAGTCTCTGTGTTCTATATAAGGGTTAGACCATGAGGCAGTAAACAGAGGCAGCCTGTCGTCGTGCGCTCTTCTTCTGCCTTGATTTCCTGTGTAGCAGGCCGGGGTAAGCCTGATCCTTCCTGACAGCTGTCACTCTCCATCTCAGTATACCATCGTGGACTTTGACACACACCGACTTCCCCACTACAATTTTTTTTTCTCTTTTTCCTTTTTTTATTTTCTTGCTGCAGCGGAGCTCACACTATCTCACCTCCACAAGATTGCCTTAGAGAAATACATATCAGCTGCTTGCTGCAAATAGCACAGTTGTTTTTGTATTTATGTCAGCCTGTTTCTTTTGACTTTGCGGGTAAATTCAGTAGGAACACTGTCACTGATAAGTACTTTATTATATGCACATGAACTGGAAATGCAATTTTATTTTCATAAACTGCACACCGTGTTGACCCATCTTTAAAAAACAATGCCTAAGAATATATGTGACAAAGTGCATTTGACACTGTGGGATGATCTTTCAGCGGCGCTCACACCTGACAGGATTAAGGTTAGGCGTCATGTTGTATATCAGTAACATTCATGCTCTTTAGCGTGGGCTTTCTTCCATATTGCTGTTATTTTTTCTTCAACCTACACATTATTCACCCCTCTTTCCAAAACCTCAGAGGAAAACTGGACGAGCATGCAACTAATATATATATATATTTTTTTAACAGTAACAAGTATGCTTCCTCCTCTTGTTTGCCCTTTTTTTTGCCCTTGGGAGAGTTGAAGGTCAAGGTTGAAATCCCCGGCCCGGCTGGAGCGGGATCACAAGATCCTCTGTTGCCCTACATTTCTGAAGACGACATATGTGTGCACACACGCTCCCACGCAGGTGCTCCAAGTAATATGAACACATACACAAATAAACCCCCCATACACGCTCAAATAAATATTTAAACATGGCAGACTCGCTATAGCTAGGATGTGATGAAGTGCATTAACTGTAATCTGATTAGGGAAAAAAAGTGTTAGAAGTCCTTTTTTTGGAGTTGACATAAATTAACATAATCAAATCAAATCACAGCCGTGCAATAAGGCTGTTTCACCGTGTTTGAGAAGACAAAGACATTTTAATTGTCAGATTATAGAGATGCAAATAGCTCAGGCATTTCTGTCTTGCAATTAAATCATTTTTTAAGAAAAAAAAAAAGAAACTATAACTGTTAACATCTGGTAACCTCTCAGTAGAGTCACACTGAAATATTTTAATTACAAGCAAGACTGTGCAGGATTTTCCTTGTGAATTGATCGCAGACATGTTCTAAATCAGTAGTATATAAAGCCCCTATTGTTTTTTTTTTTATCCACATTTATCCGATTATGGACATAAAACTACTTACAAAATCTAAAATTACAGTAATAACCATAATAATGGAGTAGTGTTATTGAGAAACATTTCTTTATGGTTTGTTTTAAAATGTTTTGGAAATAGAACCAGTTTCACCTTTCATTGGATAGTTATGAAGTTATGTCATTTTTGATCTCAGAGATATACCAGTTAGATTAGATTAGATTGGATTAGATCTTTATAGATCCTTTGGGCAGAGTCCTCCTGAGGTTCCAATAGCAACACAACTGCGAATTACACACATTAGAAAGTACCAGTAGAAACAAGTGGCAAAGTAGTAATAATAATAATACACAACTTATTATGGTATAATATTATAATATAATAGTATGCACAATATGCATATATATGTATATATATCTATATATCTATATCTATATCTATATCTATATCTATATCTATATATATATATATATATATATATATATATATATATATATATCACAAAATAAAAGTACTAGTAGAAACAAATAAAGTAGTAATAATAATGATGATAATAAGTAGCTTATTATGTTATCATATCATAGTATAATATAGTATGCACAATATGCATTTGTACTGTGCATATATATATATATATATATATATATATATATATATATATATATATAATTTCATAATCACAGAATGAAAGAACAAGTAGAAACAAGTGGCAAAGTGGTTGCCGGTTGACTTCCAATATCTGTCATTGATGTTACCGATTAGACTGTTTAAGCAGCTGATCAGTAAGCTCTTAAAGGATTTCATTTTCAAACTAAACCCTGCTAACAGCTCAGGTTAGCGCCGGTGAAGCAGCATGGCCCGGGATAAGGAGATTTAACCCCCTCCTGAGTGAATATAACCCCAGTGTTTATTAGTGTGCCAGTGTAATATATGACTTTGTGCTTGCTGTGCAAATCTATCCAGGCTGCCTGTGCTACTCCTGCTTTGGATATTTCATTCATAGAGGGTTAGCAGGCACAGCGTTATTGTCACTGGTTATTGCCTTTCGTTTATTACACAGGAGTTTGTTTAGAGTGGAGGGGCGGGTTGGGGGGTATGAGGAGGAGAGGGGGCTTTTTTTTGTAGATGGAAGGCTGTTCACGTGGCTGTACAAGTGAATGGTAACTATTGGTTACGGCTGAACCCGTCCGCTCCTAGATGAAGCTGATATATTCATGTATTCATCTCAATTAGTCCGCTCTGTGCATCTCCAAACGCAGACACTCATCCCTCCTCGGCGCTGCTCCATGCTTATCTTATTAGAATATTTTATCCTGCATGCGAGGGCCCCGTGTCTTTCTCTGCGACTCTTCTAACCACCCCTCTCTCCTTCTATTATTCCTCCCATCACATTTAGAAGTTGTTGGAGTGTCCGTTTGTGTGTAGTCTATGGGAAGTCTGCGTTCAAGTCATTTTTGCTAACTGATAGCTTAGATCTCCTCTCAACACACAGACCACCAGAGACCACAGAGCTAACTCTGCGAAACAACAACACTGTTGATTTTTGTTTTGCTCTTCTCGGCTAACACAAACTCATTTGCGAGCTCCTTTGCCAAATGACTCTGTCTCAATTGTTGGAAGTCGCTTCCTGGTTTTCTTCATTTCCATCGGCGAGGCACAAACCATCTTTGCGGTTTTTTTGCAACCCCAAAATAGCTTTAGGCAAAAGGAGAGGAGACATCTTAAGACTGCTGGATAGATCCATGTTTGGACTAGAGTCCGTGGTGATTAGGAAATGTAAATGTAGGACACAACGAGATGAGCATCTACGTCCAAAAGGAAAATTGTATCGGACAATGGTGTATTGCTGTATAAAAAACATGAGCGCAGGATGAAACAATGACAGCCCATAATCTAAAACACTCTGGAAATGCATATTTCCCTTTCCATCTAAGATGTCTGAGGTTGTTTGCCCTTTACTTTGCCAACAACACATATTCTCAGTGTCTTTCTTCTCTGGCCAATAGCTAAGCTCAAATCACAGCTCTCTGTCTGTCAGATGGAGCTAGCTCTCCCTCTTCACCATCCCCTAGAACAGTGGTTTCTCTTTTCCAAGGCACACTCTGAAATGGCTTTGTTTTCCGACAGCCATTCAGTGGCACCCTCAGCCAGGGCCTGCCAAGAAGTCCGCCTCCCCGAGCTGGAGCCGGAGCTTGTTTACACAAACTCATCGGAGAAATATGGATGTATAATTATAGAGGTTGTTAGTTTTAATGTCGCATCTTTGCTATGGAAACCGCTGAATGCTTGGTCAGCTACGACGAGGGGCAAGCTGATGAAACTCCAACCGGGGATGGCGTGAACATTTCTGTGGAAAGCGTTTTAGGAGAGTAAAGAGAAGGAGAGAGAGAGAGAGAAAAAGAGCTTCTTGATGGAATCGAATCAGCGCTGGAGCAAAGCAAACAAACATGAATCACAAGGCGGTGATAGAGATTGCTGTGGTTGTCCAATGCATAAATACAGAGTCTAAATACTGCTCTGCAGGCCAGGACCAAGCCCAAACGTTTCTGTGAATTCAGCTTGGTGGCAAAATGTCCATGTTCCATTCCAGCATGACCACAGGCGTACAAACACAGTAACAGGAGCAGACAAACACACAAGAGGCGTGTGTGTGCACAAACACACAGGCATAAATAAGCACAAAGCCACATAAGCAAATTCAAAAAAAAAAAAAAAAAAAGAGAACATATATATATATATATATATATATATATATATATATATATATATATATATATACATACATACATACATACATATATAAGCTCACACCAGCATGCAAATACATGCACACAGTACACTTGCAACCATTTCTCCTCCTTTTGCACAGATTTGCAAGAGTAATGTAACAGTGCTGTACATTTGTTAATGCACATTCAAGAGAATAGTAGCTTAGCTGAGCACAAGATATTTTCTGTCAGCAGTCTCATGGGTACAGACGTGCTCTGTCAGTGTTTGTGTGTTCGTCCCCTGATGGATGGATGGATGGATGGATGGATGGATGAATGGATGGACGGACAGATGGGTGGGTGGGTACATATAAATGCATGATGATTTCATAGACAGTGACTGAACTGTTTCTCCTCCTGGTCCAAAACAACATGTCCAACTTATTCCCTCCTTTCTTTTTGCTCCTCTTTTCATCTTCTTCTGCAACTTAATCTTTCTCTCCCTCCGCCTCACCACTCCACCTATTTTCTCCTCTCCTTAGATCCCCCTGCTCCCCCCATCCCCCACCCCACCTCTCCTGCACAGTGACAGATCCTTCAGGAAATTGTTTCGAGTCTGCCAGACATTTTTGTGTTGTAGCTGTTTATTTGTGCTGGGGGCGCGGGGGTCCAGAGCCTCCGTCTCTTCTCTCCGCTCTTGGACTGTAGGTTAAGCTCCCCGAACTGTTTTCACCGCCCTGCGCCAAAACACTGATCCTCGATCAGAGTGGCTTTACCGTGTAACTGATACCAGGGATGAGGAGAGAGGAGGACCAGAGAGGATGTAATCAGTGTGTGTGTGTGTGTGAGTGTGTGTGTGTGTGTGTGTGTGTGCGTGTGCGTGTGCATCTTTGTATATGTGCGTCAGCTGCTGGCTTTGTGTGTATTAGGATGTAATCAGCAACATTTTCTCTGTGGTCTGCTCTGCTTTCTGATTGGGGTTTTGGCGAATAACAGGGGAAGGGAGGAAAAGTGTTTCTTTTCCTGCGTCTTGTGTTGCATTCTGGGCTGTCGGAGCTGGAGAAGCCTCGCTGTGGTTTGGATCAGCGCTTCCAGCTCTGGCTCTTTACACATCGGCTACATCAGACCTGTTATTCTGCTATACGCTATCTGCCTGTCTGTCCGTTTGTCACCATGTGTCTGTCAAGTTGTCCTTGCGAATTAAAGTCACCACGGTCTCCACTCGCGTCCCGTGTCGGCCGCCGTCACCTCGTTCAGTCGCCTCCGTGTTAGCAGGTACAGGAGATTCCCTCGGGGCTCGGACTCGCACAAATGCACACACTCGCAGGGACACGTGCACACACATTTACAGGGACACGTGCACGACCCCACACCTGTGCACTATCCTCTCTCTCTCTCTCTTTCTCTATGTGACTCTGTCTGTCTGTGTCTTTGGGTCTGCCTCTTGCAGATTTTGTTTTTGCAGGACAACAGATGGGCTGACATGGAGTCTCTCCTCTATAACAAGAACACTCTCTGTCTGGCGCTGTGTCTCTGACATCTCTCTCTCTCTTTCTCTCTATCCATCTCTTTGCACTTTAATCTTTGTGGTGATGAAACAACCCACCGCATCATCAAGACATGAATCTAAACACACGATAGTCTAAAAGTATGGCTGTTATTTGTGTGTTTTATGCCCTTGAGATTAAACATCTTTTGGTTTTGAGTGAATTCTTGAGTAAAACAGCCTATTGAGATGGACATTTTCTTACTTTTTTTTAACCTATAAAGACCCAGTGCTACTTCTGTGGCAGTTCCAAAATAGTTACATTTTGTTATGTAATTTATCACCATTTATTGTATTATTATCCTCTGCATTCTGCAGTTCTTCAGTGAAAATCAGGTATTTTCCTTTGTTTAATT
Organism: Sphaeramia orbicularis; assembly: GCF_902148855.1. Taxonomy (NCBI): domain Eukaryota; kingdom Metazoa; phylum Chordata; class Actinopteri; order Kurtiformes; family Apogonidae; genus Sphaeramia; species Sphaeramia orbicularis. The sequence continues at coordinate 38,042,618 of NC_043966.1, read as the reverse complement.
CACTGATCATGTAGATGTCCATAAAAACTCAGATTAAAGTTGAGGGTTATTGTATCAGAAACAGAGAAAACTGAAGAAAAAGTGTCTTTTTCAGCCAAGATATCAATAACTGAACATAAAAAACATGTGTCTCCATCCACTGTCATTGATCCAACTCCATGGGTTTCACTGGTGAATCAACATTGTAGAAGATGACGGTGTTTCCACATTCACTACGGAGCCTCTGAACATCCAAATGGGTCATATCTGATGACCATGGAAAGATGACAAACTGTATTTTACACCAAATATTTAAATGTATTGATAGGATTAGTGGATCAACAGGTATTAAACAGTTTAGATCAGAAGATACTTTTGGTTGCCGGTGGCTGTTTGGGTCTTTATAGGTTAAAAAAATGTCCAGTCATTGTTATGGGTAACAGTATTAGAGTACTGCTCTGATAGTAAATATAGCTACGATAAGACTGCAAAACAAAACATCTCCAGTTGAATGGTCAAATTTCCAAGTTTTTCCTCCAATTATAGCCTTTATATATCTGGTGACATCTCTTTTTTTTTTTTTACCCCATAGTCAATAAAATAAATAAAATCTGCTCCATTTTGGCTCAGTCCATAGTCAGCATTCAATGTTCCATTGAAAGCATTATCCAATTGTTAACATGTCACAAGTAATAGCCTATCAACACTAGTATTTATAATTCATAACCTCTCCAGCTCAATGCTGTCAGATTGTACATTTTGATTTCATTTGACATTCAGCTTGAAGGCACTTCAACAAACTTTTGTGTCAGCATTTGTCTGAAAGTTGACACTAGTATTTTTATTTTGACATGTCAGTTCCAAACAGCAGTCCCCTACTATTATCTGACATCTTATCCTTTAAAGCAGGGGCGTCAAACTTATTTTAGTTCAGCAGCCACATTCAGCCCAATATGACCTGAAATGTTAAAATAACATGATAATATATAAATAATGTCAACTGCAAACTTTCCTCTATGTTTTAGAGTGAAAAAAGTAAAATTACATCATGAACATTTTTGCATCGACAAAGTATTTATTAAAAAAATGTGAATGACATGAACAGCTATGAACAAACTTAAAATTATTAAGAAAAATAGTACAATTTTAACAATATTTTGACTTGGTTTATCATTTACACATATGTATTACTACAGCTCAGTGGATCTACAAATACACAAAACATTTAGAAACAGCCAGAATATAGTTAAGATTGCACTTACTTCTCTTAAGACATTTCAGGTTCATTCAGGGTAGTTTGTAAATGTACACATTTTCATGTAATGGTTCTTTTTTTTTTGTTTTTTTTACACTGAAACGAAGAGAAAAAATTGGAGTTGTCATTATTTGTAGGTTCTTATGATAGTATTTTACTGGTCTGACCCTCTTCAGATTGAATTGGGCTGAATGTGGAACCTGAATTAAAATAATTGTTAATATCTTCAGTGAAATTTTAGCATTTCACATAGGGCTGCACGATATTTGAAAAAACTGACACTGTGATTTTTTTTAACCCTGTGATATATATTGTGATTTGAAAAAATGCTCAGGAGGATATAATAGCTGTGTGGCACCGATGTAAATGGTCAAACAAATTAGTTGTGTTTCCTCTTGTTGAGAACATATGTTTCAGTATCATCCTTCTTGTAGCAGAAATAATTCCAGATAACTGATGTTGCTTTTCTTTTTGGCACCAAGTCTTCGTTTTGGGTGATTTTCTCTTGTCCATTGCTCATTTTTAGCTTACTGCCCGACAGGCCATAAGCTATTGTCGTCATGCGGCGTCCGGCGGCGTCTGGCATCGTTGTCGTCGTCTGTCATCTGTTACAAAAATTTCAATCATCTTCTCTGAAACTACAATTCCGATTGACTTTCAAACTTGATATACAGCTTCTTTATGATGATGTCAACAAAAGTGAGTGAAATTATTTGGATCCGGATCTGATTCTGGATTTGGTGCGACTTTGAAAAATGTCCCCATTACAAGAGATAGGAAGTGGATCGGTGCAATAACTCAGTAAATATAAATGATATCCAGTGTAAATTTCTCCAGTCCAGCCCTGATGGGGAGATGACCAAACCATAATGGCCACATACTGATCAGGATCTTCTTCTGGATCCCGGAACTTACGGAAAATTTAACATGGGCTTTTACGGGGAAAACATTTCAATCGTCTTTTTCTCTGAAACTCCAGTTCTGATTGACTTCAAACTTGGTATACAGCTTCTGTATGATGATGTCAACACAAGGTATTGAAATTATTTTGATCCGGATCTGATTCTGGATTTGGTGCGACTTTGAAAAATGTTCCCATTATAACAGATAGGAAGTGGACTGATCCAATAAATCAGTGTCAATGATACATAGTTGGAATTTGAATTTTTTACGGATCTGATTGGAATAATGACCAAAACATGGGCTATTTATGTAATATAATAAATACACAGAACTCAGTGATAATAAACGGCATCTGGATATATTTCCCAAAGCTTTTAATTTGGCCGGTAAGCTACAGGGCCATTGGTCCTATTTTTCAATGTTGTTACCAGTGACTCACTCCATACACAGGGAGGCGGTCTGCTTCGACAAACTGATAAAGAACGCTTGTGATTGGTTGATCGCTGTGTGCAGTGTGTGTCAGGTACCCATGTTGAACTAAGATGAGAACACATCGAGTTCATTTGCCTTCTACACTGCAGAATCTGTGATGTGACTATTGCGCACACGTACATTGCGATGACGATCCTCAAACGATATATTGTGCAACTCTAATTTCATATATTTACCCCAGGGGCCAGATTAGACCCTTTGTTGGGCCAGTTTTAGCCCACAGGCCGTATGTTTGACATCTATGCTTTAAAGCAGGGGTGTCAAACTCATTTTAGTTCAGGGGCCACATTCAGCTAAGTTTGATCTGCAGTGGGCCGAACCAGTAAAATAATAACATAATAATATATAAATAATGTCAACTCCAAACTTTTCTCTATGTTTTAGAGCGAAAAAAGTTAATTTACATTATGAAAAGGTTTACATCTACAAACTATCCTTTCAAAAGATGTGAATAACATGAACAAACTGAAAAAATAAGTCTAATTTTAACAATATTCTGCCTCAGTTTATCATTTACACGTGTATATTATAACTTACAGATCACAGTGGATCTACAAATACACAAAACATTGAGTAACTGGCAGAATATTGTTACCTCCGCCAAGGAGGTTATGTTTTTGCCAGGGTTTGTTTGTTTGTTTGTCTGTCTGTCTGTCTGTCTGTTTGTCTGTCCGTTAGTGTGCAACATAACTCAAAAAGTTATGGACAGATTTGGATGAAATTTTCAGGGTTTGTTGGAAATGGGATAAGGAAGAAATTATTAAATTTTGGTGGTGATCAGGGGTGGGGGGGCCCACGGGGGGGGGCGCAGACCAGAAAATTTCATTAAAATCTGTCCATAACTTTTTGAGTTATGTTGCACACTAACGGACAGACAAACAGACAGACAGACAGACAAACAAACAAACAAACCCTGGCAAAAACATAACCTCCTTGGCGTGGGGGGGCCCACGGGGGAGGCCACTGATCAGCCTTGGCGGAGGTCTGCGCTCTCCGAGTGCTTCTAGTTAAAATTGCACTTACTTCTCTTAAGACATTTCAGGTTTATTCACATTTTTTGCAAAATTATACTTTGTTTTAGTGTAAATACATGAAAATATTTACATTTACAAAGAGAAACATTTGGAGTTGTCATTATTTATGTTATTATGATAGTATTTTACTGGTTTGATCCACTGGAGATTTAATTGTTCTGAATGTGGAACCTGAACTAAAAAGATAATATCTTAGTGTAATTTTTGCATTTCACAAATTCATCCCAGGGGCCGGACTGGACCCTTTGGCGGGCCGGATTTGGCCCCCGGGCCGCATGTTTGACACCTGTGCTTTAAAGCAATGAATGCATCTAAGCTCAGAAACATTCATAAATGCACCTTTTCTTTTTTTTATAGCAATAGTGAAATGACCTAACTGTGGAACATGCAGATTCGTTTGCCTCGAGGCAGCGTTCTCACCTGAGCCAAAACACTCGCCCGTCCTCTGCTCACGCATCACATCGCTTTAGCGCTTCCTCTTACTTTGAATACCTCATTGGGTTTGTTTTGCATCTCCTGTTTGCCTTTGGCGGCGCTGGGCCCGCAGTAAGAGTTATTGTTTGTTTGTTTTGTTTGTTTCCCCATCTTTGATGTGTGGTATATTGCCGGGGAAACACGGCACTGGCTCAGTTGTCATAACTCTCTTCTGGAGGCCAGATTGAAAAGGTCACTGAAAATGAAGCTCCCCTCGCTGCCTCTCTCCACAGAGGATGAATGGATACGGTGTAGAAGCTCCAACACACTCACTGATAAGCCCCACACACACATACACACATATATATACCCATTTAGACATCAGGCCAGATTTGCATACACACACACATTCACACACACACAAACATCATAAAGTGTCTTTGTGAACACGTTTTTGCACATGCACCAGCTTGGCCAGTGGCTTGTGGTTATATGGATATTTTGTCCTCTGCAGTTCGCCTTCGTTAACTTGTTCCAGGGTTTCGGATCTGGCTTCCCTCGGGGGGGCTTTGCTCACAGATTAGCTCTTTAGTCGCTCTAGATTTTTGGAGCCTCGTGCCCTTTGACATGCCACTGCTATCTCCCTCCACATTCCAATCTATCCCAGTGCTTCTTTTTATCACGCTGCACAAGTTGATTTGTGGCTCGTGGACCTTTACATCGGGAAGGGTCTCTCTCTGTCTCTTCCTGTCTCTCTCTCACCCTCCAGAAGACCACAAAGGCCAGTGCAAAGACGAAGGAGGATCAGTATTATCATCTGCAGGGATTTAGTGGGTGAACCATGCTTCACCTCATGTCATTATCAGTGCAAATGAAGCAAGACGAAAACATCAATGAGCCCCTGCTGAGGAACAAGCTCACTAAGAGACCTTCAGAGTGAATCTGTCCTTTAGCTGATTACACTCGTGTAACCTGACAATACCACCCACAAATCTGGAAGTTATTTTTATGTTCCTGGGAAAAGAACCAGTGTGTTTTAAAGTAGGTTTACAGAGGCTTTTTTATGGACAAAATAATTGGATAATAAGAGCACTACTTTCTCTCTTCTATTGAAAACCCGCAATTATGTAAAGTTTAATGACAATAAGTAGGAGTTGAGACTGCTGTACTTAGCATTTTGGAAAAAAAAAAGTAATTATTAAGTGGCTGGGTGTATTGTGAATACATTTGTTTTGAGGGCAAAATAGTTTTCAATTACGTTTCTCGATATGAAGCCTGGCGGTGTTTTGTCCCGCTGAAATAGCTGTCGTACTGTTAGAAATCACAATCACGGGCTGTGTTTTTGTGGAAACAGCGGCATTTTATACAACAGGGAAAGGAAAATAACAGCTGTCATGTACATTAATGACATATTGAAAGTGAATTAACAACCTCTTTCCTGCAGCTCCGTCTAATTAACTGATCTGACAACAAAACAAAACAGATCTGAAGAATATCCATATTAAACTATAGTTTTTTTATATATATGGAACTTTTAGGTTAGTAGATAAAAATGAATATATTACAGAAGAACTATGTTATGACTTATTTCATATGTATATTTGTTAACCCTCCTGCTATTCAGTGGTCAAATTTAACCCACTTTTTTCTTTCATCTGACTGTCCCAAAATGGCACAAATGGATCCATACTGTAGTATTTGCAATAAAACTAAAGATCTTTACTTTCATTAGACCTATCAGTGTTCAGAAATATTACATTTGTGAGTCAAAACTGATTCTTTTTAAGAATATACTCTAAATTCTCACCTACGTCAGTGTTAGACATTTTCAGCAAGTTTCATTAAAACTCTTTGCCACAACTTTAATACTTGTTTTTGTAATTTATGCTCAACAGACCTCATTTGCGTAAATTACACCATTTGTTTAGGCTCCACTTGGGTAAAAAAAAAAAAACGTTCTGCTTATTTTACATTTGTATTGTTTCACTTCCACTTATTATAAACAAAACTGAGACATACAAAGGTTAATTTTATCTTTGTAAGTAGTTTCAGAGCAGTTACTCTTAATGCCCTCAGCAGACACATTTTGGCATACTCCTCTCACCTCCCCCGAATAAAAGAATGCTTAATAGAGAATAAAAATTGAATTCTATGCTTCATTTCTTTGTGTTTAACATTTTAACCTGCGGCATGACTCAAAGGTTATGTCTAAGGCATACAGTTTTTCAGCCCAAATAAGCAGTGGGGGTATCAGTAACAGTTTGCATTATGATCAGTTTCACAGAAACTGCAGCCGCATTGCAAATGAAGATGGATCAGAGATCAGTGAGGCTGGATTCTAAGAAGAAGAAGAAGAGAAAGAGGGAGTTCTATTGTTTACTGATGTGGATTAGTGAGCACAATTGAAATGAATGGGCATCTTTCCCACTTAGGTTCTGATAAAGGAAACACTGGGCCTACAATGGGATTAATGAGACTCTAATGTACCCCCCCCCTCATGTTTTTTGCAAAGCTGAAACTCTGTGTACTCATTGTTGCTATAAACACACACACACACACACTGCTTAAGAGTGAGATAAACAGTAACTCAACAACTCCCACATGAACAATATTAACCTTTGGCTTTTTTAGCTGGTGTGTGTGAGTGAGTGTGTGCCCCAGCATGTGTTGCATCCTTTCTAACCTTTAGCTCGGACCAATAGGAAGGTGAAATGCCATTTTTTTCTCTCTATCTCTGACCCAGTTTTTCCTCTGCTTATTCCCCTGAACACGCAACATTTCAGCTGCTATTAGTCAAATGATGCACTGTCTGAGAGGGGAGTTCAGCAGCAAGTGTGTGTGTGTATGTGTGTGTGTATGTTTGTGTATATCTCTCGGGGCATGTTTGTTCACCTGTTAGTTTTGTGTATTCAAGGGTGCTAATGTGTGTGCGCCCACTAGGGCTGTGCCAGTTTTTAAAAATAATCATCTAATTGATGGGGGAGCGGTGTTCTTTGCAAACAAAGAAAAATAACAGTTGTAAATGTGCTGTGTTTTTCTTTAACAGTGAACTTTTTGGAGATCTATTTAACAGTAGCTCTTACTGCTTGCTACTTTTTCAGTCTTTTTTTTTTTTCCCCTTCTGTTTTTTGCTCAGCACATGATTTGTGTAAAACTGCTGAGGTTTTCCGCGGCTGCAGCGCGATGATATCAGTGTAAAGAGCCATTACAGCCAATTAGCTACTCTGTCATTAGGGAGGGCTGTGTGGGCTACTGGCAACTTCTCCTCACAACAGAATATATTACAGCCGAAAAAGCTAGTAAAGTTGAAACAGCTAATATTTAAAAATGTTCCATATTGAGAACAGCAGAGTCGTGGTGCGCGGTTACAGTCTGCATGGTTATCAAATTAATATTGAATTCCTTGGCTGCTGTTGTTTCTTCTCATAACTTTAACACTATATGCAACAGCGTACATTATTATAAGCTATAAGCTCCCTCCCCTCAGGTTATACTCTTTTATTGTGCCAATTGACCGCATACAAAATTCTATGATCCGTACTCCCACGGTACTCACCTGTCAGATTATGTGGGTTTTGGCTTAGAAGTGCTGAGCCTTTTGTGTGTGTTTGTGTAGAGGAGGGAGGCCGGGAGGGCTGGAGAAAGGTTGAGGATGCGATGTGCTCTAAGATGAGTCTGTCTGCATCTGTCATGTTGGAGTGTGCTCAGTCTGTTCATGTTTGAGACAGATGACTTGCTCCACTCCCCAAGGTCCTCCTGTTATTCTGCATCCTTTATCTCCTACTGATCTGACAGAAGGTCTGCACTCTGTGTGTATTTATGTTTGTTTGTTTGTGTGTAGATGCAGGCTGTGTATACGCCAGTGTTTCTGCCATGCGCATGTCCAGCTTGTGCATTTTCTTGTGCACGCAGGACAAAGTCATTCCATCTTTCTATCTTTGTATATGTGTGTGTGTGTGTGTGTGTGTGTGTACAGTGATACATAAGTTTTGTGCTGCAGACAGAAATGTGGGACTTCTTGCAACATGCTGAGTTGGGAAAAGGAGAGTTGAAAGTGCAGTGGCATAAAAGCTCTGCTCCGTTGGATTAACCAGAGAGGTGACACGCAGACACCTGCAGCTAAATGATGCAGAAGCTCAAGCTCTGTGTGTGTGTGTGTATGTGTGTGTGTGTGTGTGTGTGTGTGTGTGTAGGCTGAGTCCTGTACACACTCACAGATACACACAGAGACACTTTGGGAGCCGCTGACAGGTCCTCTGCAGAGGTTAAAAGCTGTCATAAGTAGTCTTGAAGCACTAGCTCATCGCTGTTGTTGGCCATAATGTCCAACCTTTTGGCAGGAGAATCTGAGGCTGTTCACAGATGAATGCAGACAGCACACAATGATTAAATTAATAAGAATTCATGAATTCATGAGCACTTTTTGGCTTAGATACTTTCACGTGTCCACATAATAATTTAAACGTACGGACACGTGTTCTTGCTAGTGTTACGAGGGCCGTTCAATAAGTTCATGGCCTCACCCAGAACAGAACAACACAGACTGATAATTTATATTTTATTTTTCAACATAATCTCCATTTACAGCAATGCACTTGGTCCATCTATGTTCAAGCATCACTATCCCGTCACGAAAGAATGTAACATCCTGTATTATAACAACCAGTATTTCTGGGTGAGGCCATGAACTTATTGAACAGCCCTCGTAGGGGGATTACTTTAAAAATGTAATAGAGTACACACTACTAGTTATTTTGTTAACATGTAATGAATAATGCATGCTTGGTCTGTTTAGTTGGATTTCGACTTTGTTTCAACTGGGTGGTGGAGCTGAAAAGTGGTGCTTCTGGTTTATTTTGATGTGGTGGGGCCGTGGAGAGGAATACAGCAGGGTAGGGTTTAGTGAGAATCCCCCTCGTCTTACTGTTCTTTGTGCATAGACGGGGCAACAAAAAGCCCAGTGTGTGTACCAAGGAACAATATTTTCACAGGGAAAATATTCATATTGATTTGATTGGCAGATGTGATGCAGTGCAAATTCAAAGAGGCCCGATCAAAAACAGCTCTCAAAAAATGTGAGCTGCCAAATGAACGGAGCCTGTCTAGACATAAAGACATAACCATCCTAATCTTGATGGTGTTGCACTCGAATTTGTCCCAATGGCTTCGCTGACCGACTGATATTTGGCAAACGAAGTTATCCCTGCACAGAAAAACGAGCCAAAGCAACAGAAAGAGTTATAGTTGAGATAAAAAAGCATAAAATCACCAACATTTTAATGAATTACTCTAATGGAATGACACTGTTTTCCTCAGTAATGTCATTGAATGTAATTAGTTACTCCCCCACTCTGACTGCAGCACACACACACACACACACTTCAATACAACTACATGTCCACGCATAAGATGCACAAAACACACACACAGTTGCACAGAGGCCAAAACACACAATGAGAGACTTAGGGAGAGTGTAAGAGAAATGGTGAGTGTGAGTGTGAGAGAAAGGAGCTGGCAGACACACACACACACACACACACACACACACACAATCCAACACACACATATGCTTCCTCTGCTTCACAGAGAGAGATCATCTCCCACTTCGTCTTCTTCTTCTTCTTCTTCCTCTTCTTTCCAAACTGAGCTCACCTCCTCCTCTTCTCAACTCCTCACTTCATCACCTCCTTCCTTATTCCCCCGCCAACATATGCATGCGCACACCCCACACGCCACACCACCTCCGTCGCTCAACACAGACACGCACTCAGGCCAATGCACACAATCACACGCAAACACACTTCAGACAGATCAAGTCTCACCCCTCCCCGCCTGGCACTCTCTGCCGTCTTCCAAAAAAAAAAAAAAAAAAAAAAAAAAGAGGAATCTCCCTCTTCCCATCCTTGCCCCTCCTCATATTGCACTCCCACTCGACCACCTCATGCACACACATACACAAATATATATATATACACACACTTCTCCACCTCATATCCCTCCCTCACCCCTCAACAGCACCACACCACCCCACCCCGTGCAATCCCATAGTGCTCTCTGGTGGGAGGATTTAGAGGCACCCTGTAATTTTGGTGCTGGAGGAGCTCTTAAGTCCTGCCTGATCTTCTAGCTACACAGACAGCCAGCATGTGTGAATATGTATTTGTGTATGCAAGCATATGTCAGTGTATGTTGGACGCCATGTTTGTACACACATACATATACATATACTTTTGCAACCATTTTAACCATGGCTGTATTTGTGTATGTGCAGCCGTGCATGCTTTTCTTTTTGCTCTCATGCATGCTCCTACGGTAGTGTATGTATGTGTGTGTGTGTGTGTGTTCGTGTGTGCGTGCAGGAGGGCAGTGTAATCAGAACGCAGGAGTGGAGCTCCCCCTCTGGCTGTGTACCGAAGCAGTGAGCAGAGCAACAGTTGTGCACGCCAGGCCACCTTAACCACCGTAAACCTTGACACTAATGCTGCTACCTGCGTTTCCCACACTCAAGTGGCCCCTGGATGTAAACAGTGACGTCAGAGCTGCTACACGGCGATGCTTTGTACAGACAAGATGTAAAAGGATAAGAAAAAAGCTATTGTACAACAGGACCGCGGAAAAAATAATGCACGTCCAGGCTCATTACTTCAAACCGCATTTATTGGAGTCCCAAATTCAATAGTGGATTTAACAAAAAAGCATGAAAAATGTGCAGCACTAGCACGGAATATATGACTATTTTATATTGTCTGTCAGCTTTTATTTTTGAAAAGAAGCACTAAAAGGAAACACTAGCCGAACTGAGCATGCCTAATTCATCTGAGATGATATGAAAAGTCTGAATGAATTTTTCTTTGCTGGTGCCAGACCTGCGGAGGAGGGTACATGGGAGAAGCGGCGAGCGAGAGGTTGGAGGTTGATTACTTATTTCCATTTCTATTTCTAGGACAAAGAAATGGAAGGCTGATGGGCTGGGACATCTATTTAGATCCATTTCATTCTGCCATAATCAGGCTTTAGCCATGCCCTAATACTCTGGATTAGAAAAGGTTCAAAGTGCAAACATCTAGATCCCCCAGTATTATTCCAGTCTGCCAACCTTACTCTGTATGGGTTTGCATGTATGTGTATGTGTGTGTGTGTGTGTGTGTGTGTGTGTGTGTGTGTGTGTGTGTGTGTATGTGTGTGCACGTGCATGCTTACTTGCATGCCAGGGCTGCTGGGGAGGGTTATCTCTGGAATCAAGCCCATAAACCTAATCTAACCCTCTCTGTGCTCATTCAGGAGTGAAATATTTTGTGCAAATAGGCTCTCTTTTCCTTCTGCCGACTTTGACTGTGGCTCAAAATGTAAACAAAAACCGAGATAGCGCTATCGCAGGTATGAGAAATAACCATTTCTGTTCCTGATGCTGTGTTTGATACAGACACATAGCTGACACAGGCTGTGTTTTGCTCCCTGTTTTGCCTGGAGTGGATGAAACAGCTCTGTCTGCTGGTGTTTTTCCTTGATGCTAAGTGTGAGTGATCAGATTGTGGCTGCGCCTGTTTATGTATTTAGCTTTTTTTCAAAAAATGTAGACATTATTACTGGTGGTTACTGTGACTACCCGCTGCCTGCTCGGCTCGTCTAAGTGGAAGTCTGAATGCTGTGGAGAATCGAGGGGGGGGGTGTGTGTGAAAGGTAGCCAATGAATGTCACCTCTCATCCACTTTCTCATTAAACAACCTGCTCTCTGTCTGTCACATGGTGCTGTATCTATCCCCTCGTTTTGTGCTTTGGGCAGAATTGTGTGCACGCCAGCGTCCACGCGCACGCATACACACCGGAACAGACACGCGTACGCAAGTATGCTCAGCCCATTGCACTGTATGAAAGCAAGCCCCCCGGGCTGGACAGGAATAATAAGCAGCAGATGATTCATGATGGAGATGGGGAATGTATTCAGCAGGACCACCTGAGTGACCTCATTTAGCAGACCTGAGAATAAATATAGACCACCGCATCGCACTCTAGCCTTAGCTTGTGTCGTCTCGACCAGTCAGCACAGCGTTTCTCACACATCTCCCACTCCTCTCCTCAGAACACCTCAGGGAGCAGTCCTTCCTCTCTACCCTGATTGTCCTTGTGAATCTGTGTGCATTTGTATATATGTAAGTGTGCGCGTTCACATGCATGAGCAGAACGCTATGTGTGTGTGGTATTGGAACAGGAGCCTTTGTTCCAGGCCAGTCTTTTCCCCTGTAAAGCTTTCTCTTGGCTGATACATTTGTACTGTAGATATTTCCCAACATCAACATTTGGCACCTGGTTTCTCTTATGACTTCAGCAGCTGTAGATCTTTTGTTCTCCCACTAGTCACTCTGCGGCCAATGATCCACACCCACAAAGAGAGCCTTAAATCACACACACAAAAAAAACAGCTTTGGAGCCGACCGCTTTATTAAAAAAAGCAACATTCCTTCATGCAATGACCAGTTCTTTCGGTATTCTGGACCGTGAATGTTGAACCGGTTTGTTCCACTAAATCATTAGCAGCAGACTTGGAGTTTCTTTGTTCTTCGTCCTGTCTTTGCTTTATCCCCTTGTGTTTTTATCTCTGCTGAGACACACAGGAAGACCCAATTCCCCAGTTTCCTCCTTTCCAAAACACGACATGACCGTCGGCCTTTTAATATCTGGAAATCCAGATTTGGATTAACGTCACTATGCGGGGATGAAACAAGAGAGGGAAAGAGGGTTAGAGAGAGAGAGAGGGGGAAAATTGAGTGAGAGAAAGAAGAGATAGAGTGAGTGAGAGGCTTTCAGATTAAAAAAACACTGGCAGTGTGTCCTTGTTGTTGAGCAGGGTTAGAGAGATTCAGAAACGTGGCTGGCAATCATCTTCTGTGGGTGAACTCTGACAGGGTAGATGTAAATACGCCGATATCACACAGGGGTTATGATGACAAACACAGGAATGCGTGGTGCTTAAAGCAGTCAGCAAGTTTTTGTAAAAGAGATTAACTGCACTTTTAATGCACTCAACAGTTGTTTCTGATTTCCATCTTGAATAGCACTTAAAAGATGGATTCACATGGAATAACGCAGAAGGAAATGTGGTTAAAATTGGACACGGTTAATCAGATTATGAATTTCCGACGGTTACAGCAAAGGCCTTGAATTATTTGACGTCTTAAATGGCCTAAGCACAAACAACACATAAAGTCATCATCTCTTTGTAAATCCAGTCGTCTGTCAGTTGTTCGCCTAAACACAAGCCTCCTAGGGCCAACTTATCAACATGCCACATCAGTAATGCAGGAATCTGTTCAGCCAGCCTGAAGGAATAGTTAATTTAGATGACAGTAGTAAGTTAACACTGAGAAGATTTCCTCTCCCTGAGTGGATATAAAATTCATAGCATGACGCTCACTCTTAGTCAGATTATTCAAGTGCCTTTGAGCTCGATCTTCAAAGAGCTCATTTTTGTGTAACCTTGCCCTGGAAATTTAAAAATTGAAAGAAGAGGAGAAATTGGGTGGAAAATTGTAGGATGAGGTTAGCACTCGTGGCAGCGTCTGGGCTATTCAGGCTGTGAGACGCTATGCCTTTAAGACTGTTCACCTCACTGTCTTTGAATGATCCCCCTTTAGAAAAGACATGCTCCCCTGCATAGACTTTACATAAATCAGACGACTCACTTAGCCCTGAGTGTTCATTCACATTAATGTCCCACGTAAATTTCTCAAATCTTCCTCCTTCCTGTTGCTCGGCGGGTCCTGGAGTGTTTCAGCGTCCGGTTCGGCTCGAGTCCTGTGTTGAGTCTACGGCGGGGATTACGCATGACGCGATGTTATCACAATCATTCTCACAAATTAGCACGTACGTCGGCCACACTAACATAATGTTGTGTTCTCATTGTAATTTAGAGCCTGGGTATGATCTGATAATGTAACATAATATTAGTGCAATTCATTATTTAGTTTTCAGGAGTACAGAGCTGAAATCCCACAGGGAAACAAAATGTCAACATTAATAATACTTAGGAATGACAAGGCATGAATCAACTAGATGAGCTTTTCCACTGCACCAGAGCCAGAGTTTCAACACTAGTTGATACAACATGAGATTCTCGCAGGAAAATGCATGTAGCGGCAGTGATTCACGACAGGAGGGTTGAATATTTCAATATTTGTAGTGCCTTGTTTGGACCCACCCAAGCCCATCCCTATCGTCTGTAGTTTCTTCTCTTTGTGTCATCATTAGATAAGCACCCTCTCCAAGTCTACCTCACTATAATGAGGGTGCCATCTGAAGCAATCACCCAGGGAGATGGTCATTGAGTTAAGAGGGAGGGAAGGGGAGGGGTACGGGGCTGATAGCAGCGAGATAAAAAACTAAATGAAGTGAGTGAGGGAAGGAGGGGGGGAGAAAAAACAACAGGGAGAGACCAAGACGGATAATGCGAGGAAGAGAAACAAAAGCGTTTTAGAGGAAGGGAGTAGGGTTGAAACAGCAGACTAAGCGGAGATGGAGATCATTTGGGGAATTCCAAAATTAGAGCTGCCATCGCATGCCCACACACACACACACACACACACACCCATACCCATATGCATAACGCGCGTGCCCGCTGCCTTGCTCGTAACCACTTCAGTGTTAAGGTCAGAGTCACACTCTGTCTCCCCAGGTCATTATCATGGGCCCTAAAATAGACAGCCAATTGTGTCACAGCGTCTAAAGTGAATTTGACATTGAATAAACAACACCCCCACCCCCACCTCCTCCACCCGACCCGACCCCCAAGCACTCTTCGCTCAATACACACACTACATAAACGCATACACACACATGCTAACATTAAGGGAGGCATTTAGCTCTCAGCACTAGCAGCAAGTAATGACACATGTGGCTCAGAGGGAGTTAGCTGCTGGAGGAGTTGGCAAGCAGCTGGAACTCTGGCTGGCATGTCTCACTGCTAAACTATGCACCAGCAGAAAACACACACACACACATACAGGTCGAACCATGTTCTCCTCTTCACCCCAGTGCTCACCCCTACTCGGTAGACGTTAATGTTGTTCCAATCATTTGACTCTGCTTTATTGTGTTAAAAGGAGATACCGTTGAGAGAAGCAGGTTGATTGAGGGTGAGAACTTCTAATCACTGCTTCAGCTAATCAGTGCTTGTCTTAAATATTGATTAGTCCTGTGTGTTATGGACATGCTCATTAACCTACTGTGTCATCTTTTCTTCTCTTTTCTCCTGCTTCTCCTTTCTTTATTCTTTTCGTCCTTCACCCTTCCTCCTCCTCCTCCTCTACTCCCCCAACAGCTACCTCCAACGGTACGGTCGAGGGCCTGGAGAACCGGGAGGGAGGCGTGTGCAAGAGCCGAGCCATGAAAGTCATCATGAAAGTCGGGCAAGGTAAATGTGCGCTCACCGCACATGTAGAACACAATACACACGGTGCTGCCTTAAAGCCATGTTTCACTTTGGTTTGACATTTTCATTTGTCGCCGTGTGTGTGGAGCATGACTTTGTCCGCCGAGGGCTTATGACAGGACCCGCTCCCTGGAACGGTAAAGTTAGGTCATAAAATGCCCGCGAATGCGTTTTCCCATCACTTCCATGTAGTGGTTATTGTCATTAACTCAGCCTGGGTGATAATTCAGTAATAAAACTTGTATTTGTCATCATAATGTTGATAACATCAAAACTTTTATGCATCATTTTATAAAATGTAGTTTGTCCAGATTAGTAATTTCTGAAATCATGACCAAATCTAAAAAACAAAACAAAAAAAAATCACTTTTTAGGAGCTCATAAGATAACTGAAAATACACTTGAATTAAAAGTAAAAGTTAAATATTATTCTATTAGATGTGATTTTATATAGTGTCTTTTGATATTTTGCTGCTGTATGAAACATAAATTTTTCTACTATTATCATATTAATTTCTGATGATATCACTTCACCATCAACAGGTATTAAAAAGTTTTGAGATAAATTTAATGTACATAATACATATACTATATAACAGACTGTTTTTGGAAAATTCAACTGTAAGAGTATAAAATATAAATTAACACTGAAAAGATCAGCTTATTAATTGAGAAATTTATCCAAAGTAAAGCAAAAATGAAACATCTTTAGCCATATAAGTAAACACAGTTAAATCCGAAATCAGGATTTTTATGCTTTTTTTGGCATGTAAAAATATTATAATAAAAAAATTAATAAAACATTCAGCACATTTGACGACAATGAAAATAGTGACTAATTACAACAAAAATTTATAAATGTTTATAAGTATATATTTATGAGGCTAGAGTAAATCAACAAAATAATCATAACACCATAGATAAATAGTTTTACTGAAAGCCAGATAATAATCAAACAAAAGCAGAAGAAGAAAACACACACACACACACACACACACCAGTGCCGTTCCTGTGCAAAAATTGATTTCAGCCGTAAAGTTTCAGACTTCTTCGCCATCTTAAACCCCCTGGTATTAAATCATATTATCAATCATCTTCATCATCTTAATCATCATTTCAAAAAAATCTATAATACTTACATAATACATTTTAAATAGAAAAAATCATTTTATTTAAAGAAGAGGAATAATTATTTGACAGAATGTGTAAAAGAGAAGCTTCGAAAAAAGTCCAAAAAAGTGTATATATAAAGTGTTTGTGTGTGTGTGTGTGTGTGTGTGTGTGTGCATATATATACATATATATATATATATATATATATATATATATATATATATATATATATATATAAGGAGTAGACTTAATACTTTGAAAATCAGGTTACATAATTGTCATAAATACTAAATATATAGGTCATCCCTGTATAAAGGATATGAGTGAGACAAAAAAATGTTGCATATCAGCAAAGTTGCCTATATGATTTATGTTTTCTGTTAATAAATATACTACATAACTAAAACAGCTAATTGTTTAGCAAGTAAGTAAGTTTAGTAAGACTTTTTTTATGATTCATTATTTTGATTATTTTGCTACAATGGACTCTCAAATGTCCACCAGAGCGAAATAAATAAATTTAGCTGAAAAACTCAATGTCAAGTCAGCATTCTTCTCTTTTACTGTCAAGGCTGAGCGATAACACAGTACGTATACCAGGACATGACAGACCAGTGGTTTGACCAAACTGTTTGTTCTGGAGTAACTATCCCTTTAATACCTCTGCTCGTATTACACCAGGTCATTTCAGCCACTGTTGCAAATCAATGAGCAGGACTGCTTTATGGACTGTAATATTGGATTTAGAGATTTTTGCATCAATGTGATGAAGTGCCGTTATTGGTCGGCCTTATACGTCTGCCTCAGAAGAACTTTCCCATCTGGGTACTTTGTCTTTAATCAGCTCTCAAAAGAACTCCAAGAAAGTTCACTCTTCTATTATAAATACATTTTTTACCCCTATCATCTACCGCTGTTAATCATATGCAGACTTTTGGAATAAATCTCATTTTGTATACATAAACTGTTTGTGCAAATAGTGTAGACAGTGAATTCCCCTAGAAATACAGAGCAAATATGAAATGACAAAGAGGAATGACTCCACTTGATTCTCTGATATCCCTCAGCTGTTGCTCAATCTGATTTTTATACAATAGTCACAGAAACAGAATGTGTTTGAAATGGGTGTTGGTAAGTGCATGGTTAGGGCAAGTCAACTAAAAATGCTTGAAGTAAACAAGCACGTTTTGTTTAGATATCCTTGGACACAACATTTGGTTTGCATCATATATTTCACTTTTAGACACAGTTTTAGTGAGTGTGTGGACATCCATATCCTGAATCTGACAGCGTACAGTACACAGATGTGTTACTCGGTAAACATTTCCCCCATCTTCAGTGTGGTTATTTTGACCGAAGCAGACTTCAGAGCCATCTGAGAGGAACATCTGCCGACACGATGATCTGATTCCAGCTCAAAAGCTCGATCTCGCAACTCAAAAATAAACTGAGGCTCGCTGAGAAAACTGCACTGTGTCTAGTGTGTGTGTGTGTGTGTGTGTGTGTGTGTGTGTGTGTGTGTGTGTTTATGTCTGCAAATTTGTGTGCAGATATTTGAATGTTGGCAAGCCGGATGACAGCAGCGTATCCTGGCAGTTGGGGGGGTAGAATAGAAGCTAACAAGCTGCTGATGCTAGCAAGGTCTGAGTCGGAACAAATTCAGCAGATACAGTGAAAAATACCCACAACCGGCTCAGAGACAGACAGGTATTGCATTATCTTTCCATGTAGGTCAATTTGAGAATACGACAGCTCGGGATTGCAACACCATCGCCAAATGACAACACTGCTGCTGAATGAGCGCAGGCAATTCTGGCTTTAACACAAACTATTAAGTCTGAGGATAAACAAATCCCTGAACTCACGTTAATGAAAGTTGAAAGTAAATGTCTTGACTCGAAGAGAGTTCGAGGAAACATTTCCTCTCAGCTTGTGTCTCATGTCTGTTTTCTGTGGCTCCCGGCTGTTCCTCAACTTCACCAAAGCCTGCACTCATTTCCCAAAACGGTCCGGAGCGAGCTGTCAGTCAAAATCAATGTGCCCTAAAAACCTTGTTAGAGAAGATGCTGTTGGCCCAGCTGCTACTACTTTTACGTCTATTTCTGTTGGTGGAATTTGTGGTGCATAATGTGCCCATCCAACCCAGTATCTATTTGAAGCAGGACAGCGAGAATTAGATCGTTGACAGTCCTCATCATCTGCAAGGTCTAGGTGTTCATTTGCTCTGACTCGGAGCGGTATGACTTACTGTTTTTAAAAAGTAGTGGCATTATTTCACCGACTGCTTTGGGCACAGGTGTCAAACATGTGGCCCGGGGGCCAAATCTGGCCCACCAAAGGGTCCAATCCGGCCCGCGGGATTAATTTGTGAAATGCGAAAATTACACTGAAGATATTAACAATCAATGATGTTAAAATCATTTTAACTCAGGTTCCATATACAGACACATACAGTCCAATTAGATTTCATGTGGGTCAAAACCAGTAAAATATTATCATTATAACCTATAAATAATGACAACCCCAAATTCTCTTGTTTTTTTTTGCTGTAAAAAAGTAAAATTACATGAAAATGTTTACATTACCAAACTATACTTTTACAAAAAACGTGAATAACCTGAACAATTTTACCAATATTTTGCCTGTTATTAAATGTTTTGTGCGATTGTAATGCACATATCTAAATGATAAACTGATAAACCCAGGCATAATATTGTTAAAATTGCAATTGTTTTTTTCTTAAGATGATTCAAGTTGTTCATGTTATTCAGATTTTTAAGGAAACTTTGTAGATGTAAACCTGATCATTATCTAATTTTACTTTTTTCACTGTTATTATTTTACTGGTCTGGCCCACTGGAGATCGAATTGGGCTGAATGTGGCCCCTGAACTAAAATGAGTTTGACACTCCTGGCTTAGGTCTTAAAAGACTAATCCGTTAATTAGGATGCTGTAAATTAAAAAATAGGACCAATACCCCTGTCTCTCACTGGCATATTCTATCAGGAATCAATAATAGGTTGAATTTGTCAGGTTGTCAGGTTCTGTCTCTATGTTAGAGTCCTGTGGTCTGGATGCAGATAGAGATGAGTGGTGCTTTCACTGAAGGAGAACTCAACTAATTAAATGAAAGTCCATATATGACTCCTATCAGTGCTCAATAGTACCTATATTGATATCTGTAACCATTTCCATGTAATAAGCCATTAAAATATGGACTATTAAAAGTAAAAGAATTTTTTTTAATATTTCAAAAATCAAAATTTCTCAAAACTGTGAACAAACATTGTGGACATTGTCTTAAGGAAGCTACATAAAAAACTGAAATTAATCTGACCAGTAGTTTTGGAGAAGAATATTGTTGAAATGTAGACATTGGTGACCTTGAGTTTGACCCTACAAAGCCACTCAAGGTCAAAGGTCATGGACCCAAAAGAAAGTCCATATATGACTTCCTATCAATGCTTTATAGTAACTATATTGTTATCTGTAATCATTTCCATGTTATAAGCCGTCAAGACATGGACCATATCCATTTCAAAAATCCATCAAAAATTTAAAAAATGTAAATTTCTCAAAACTGTGAACAAACATTGTTGACACTGTCTTAAGAGAGCTACAAAAAACAAACAAACAAACAAAAAAACTGAAATGAGTCTGACCAGTAGTTTTGGTGAAGTATATTGTTGAAATGTAGACACTGGTGACTTTGATTTTGACCCTTCAAGGTTACTCAAGGTCAAAGGTCATGGACCCAAATGAAAGTCCACATATGACTTCCTTTCAGTGCTCAATAGTAACTATATTGATATCTCCAACCGTTTTCATTAAAATAAGGCTTATTAAAAGTAAAGACAAATTTTTAATATTTCAAAAATCCATCAAAAATTTAAAAAATCTAAATTTCTCAAAACTGTGAACATACATTGTTGACATTGTCTTAAGAAAGCTACAAAAAAAAAAAAAACTGAAATGAGTCTGACCAGTAGTTTTGGTGAAGAATATTGTTGAAATGTAGACATTGGTGACCTTGAGTTTGACCCTACAAAGTCACTCAAGGTCAAAGGTCATGGACCCAAATGGAAGTCCATATATGACTTCCTATCAGTGCTTCATTGTAACTATATTGTTATCTGTAATCATTTCCATGTAAAAAGCCATCAAGATATGGACCGTAATAAGTAAAGACAAATTTTAAACATTTCAAAAATCCATCAAAAATTTAAAAATCTAAATTTCTCAAAACTGTGAACAAACATTGTTGACATTATCTTAAGAAAGCTACAAAAAAAAAAAAAAAAAAAAACTGAAATGATTCTGACCAGTAGTTTTGGTGTATATTGTTGAAATGTAGACACTGGTGACTTTGATTTTGACCCTTCAAGGTCACTCAAGGTCAAAGGTCATGGACCCAAATGAAAGTCCACATATGACTTCCTTTCAGTGCTCAATAGTAACTATATTGATATCTCTAACTGTTTTCATTAAAATAAGGCTTATTAAAAGTAAAGACAAATTTTTAATATTTCAAAAATTCAAAAATCTACATTTTTCAAAACTGTAAAAAATCTTTGCAGACATTGTCCCAAGGAAGCTACATATAAAATCTGCAATGAATCCGACAAGTAGTTTTGTTAGAGAAGATGTCTGAAGAAACTGCTAATGAAGACGATGACAAAGACGACGCCTTCACAAAAACTCATGGCCGGTCGCCTGATGAGCTAAAAAAAAGTGATGAGTTACTGGTTTTCTCTGCATTAAATAATCAGAAAATTAACATACACATTTGTATTTGGGGCCGTTAGCGAGACACAAGTATTAATTTGAGCTATTTTTGTTGTCCAGACAGGAAGAAATTAAGTTAAAGAGTCAATGATGAAAACACTTTATCTTCTCATTATTCTTGTGTCTAAACTCTGCAGCACCAGACGATGTTGTTTCAACAAACAGAAAAAAAAAAAAACTCCTGGGTTTTGCTTGGCTCTGACCCCAGATGCTATTGTGTTTAAGCCACATTTCCTCCGTCTCTGCAGCTGAATGCCAACGCCTCTTCTCGCCAAGTCCCTGAGATCTTCCCATATGTCCACCCATACCTCTGTTGCACTTTGCTCTGTGGATTCTATTCTAGTGACTCAGCCCCAGTTTTTTGCGATAGCATGCGCTCATTCTTTTTAATGTTACATTTGCATTTGCTGCGGCGGAAACTCCTGAGTCTAATCAGGTTGAATCATCTGCGCTCCGACACATCGATATGTAATTGTTTTTTAAATGCCTCGTGTTCCGTCTTTTGTCTTCGAATAAAACGTGAGTCTGAAAGAGAAGAGAAATTGATTGAAGGGGGGAAATGCACGGAGCCCATATTTTATACATCCGTCCCCGTTCGGCAGTCTCTTTCTCCTCCACCACATCTTGTCACCGCGCTCATTAGAAATATGTTGACTCACCGCCTCTCACGCATCTACCTCCCCCCCCACCCCATTTTCTTCCTCTCTCTCTCTCTCTCTCTCTCTCTCTCTCTCTCTACCTTTCACAAAGTATCAGTCTCTCTCCTGTGTCGCTCCATCATTGTCTCTCTCTCTCTTTCTCTCTCCTCCTTTTCCCCTCCCTCCCTCCCTCCTTCTGGCGGGTTGGCAGTTCTGAGGTAGTTGCTGTCTGCATAGCTAAGGGAAATGTCAGCAGTACACACACATAGAGAGAGCGAGGGAAAATGGGTCAGAACATTAGAACGCTCCATGCACATGCTCAGTGGTTGACACACAGTTTTGGGGGCTATGTGCACGGAGTGAATCAGATCACTGTGTCCTCTCATATTCTCTGCCATGCGTGAATGTTCCCACTTCTCACTCCTGTCTTTTCTCATCAATTATTGACACCGCACAACAGCTCACGGCGAAGTTCACCACTGCTGCAATCAGTTTAGCAATGTGGTGGTCACTGAGTCGAGAGGGGATCGAATTCATAATAGTGAAGTTATGCTTCCCAGATATTAAAAAAATGCAGTATTTCCTTTTTTTCTTTCTTTTTTTTTATTGTTCATATCTGCCAGACATCCCACACCCAAATCATCCGCCCACCCTTTAACCCTTAATGTGTCTGTAGTGATCGTTGTGAATGTATGACTTATTTTAAATATTCCTAAAAATTCAACCGTTTGCTCAATAGGAAAAATTTCAAAACTTTTTTTTTTTTTTTTAGTTTAGTTTATTTGAAAGGGGACAATGTAATTTCATAAAACACATGGTTACACATGGTTAAAAAAAAAGCCAGAATTAGCCAGAAGGCTAGTTTTCATCTGTAGTCCCCCGGCCAAGTTTTAAAAAGGCAGTAAAAAAAAAACATTTACAGGAGAAAGACATGGTTAGACACTTGATAGGGCACTAATGTAACAAATAACATATACATAACAGACTGTTAAGGGAGCACAAAACACAATACCTGTACAATATAATGCAAGATACATATTCAAACACTTACTATACAATTAAAAGAGAATAAGACATCACAACATATCACGACAACATTTGATCACAACATCAAAACATCACAACAGGCTTGTCTTTTAGGGACTTGCTGATAGAACAGACCTTGCGCTCTTCACAGACATCTGAGCATGCTCAGTGCACCCCTGTGGTGTCTGTGGAATGAGGGGCAAAACACAAAGCAGTGAGTGAAACTGACTTGTGATAAAAATAGATGATATGGGCTTTTTTTTACTGTGTTTTCCTTGTGTTTTTTTTTTTTGTTTTTTTTTTGTTTTTACTGTTGTTTGCGGTGTTGTTGTGATTTTCCCCTTTTTTTTCTGTCTTTATTTTTATTTTTATTTTTTTTAGTGTTTCTGGTGCTTTACGGAGTTCAACCAGGTGCCAAAAAGCAGCTGGACTGATTTAGAAAAAAAAAAAAAAAAAGGCGCCAAATCAAAAACTATCAAATTCAGATCCTTGTTGTTGTTCAGTGTGTTCTAGTTCATGTTCAGCATCTTAAATCTTTTATTGATGTACATTCTGAGTGTTTTATTTAGTAAAATCCTGTCAAACTTCTATTCCTCTCTTTGTCTTTTTCTGTTGTAACACCCTGTTTTGACCTAAAACACACAGTAAAACAAAACCACTGAAGAAAAGGAACACAAGCATATACTCACAGCTGCTTTTATGACACTGAAACAGACACAAATTATGTCTGGGGGATTAAAGAGTTAAAACTTCAGCCAAACCAGGGTGGAAACAGAAAATGAGACTGCTAGACTGTCAGGACTTTTTCACTCCCTCCCTTCCTCACGCACACGCACGAATGGCCACACAAACCTGCCACGAGGGACTCAAATATAAATTGCCTCCTCACACACCCTCCCCTCATTTTCTCACTCACACACAGACACACACACCCCTTGAGCAGGCCTTTGGGCAGATGCAGATAAGGCCTGAGAGAGAAGGAGAGGCATCTGATAGCGCTCTGTGGAATCCATCCGACCGGCTTTGGTAATAGTCTATAACTGTCTTCTGTCTGCCGGCCTTGCCCTCGTAAACTTGCGCGGCGGACCCACCGGTGTTTACCGCACAAAGACTTCAAAGTGCGTGTGCTGAAATCACAACAGACAGACTGATAAACTGTCTGTTTCCTTTACGTTCCCCTCAGAGCTTTTTCTACCACCCCTCCTCTCCTTCTCTCTCCTCTTTTCTCCTTACCCCCCCCCCCCCTTCTCTTCCTGTCCTCCTCCTGTTTTCTCCTTATAGGAAGTGTGCCTCTCTCTCAGGCTGAGTTAATGCTAGAGCAATAAATAAGGCATATTATGGCCTTTTAACGTGATGAATAATGTAAAACAATAAAAAGTTAATATATAACTACTTTACCCTCATTCTGCCATGCCTAAGTGTATTGTAAGTATATTGTAGGTGCGCTTATGTGTACGTACATGCATGTGTGTGTGTTCGTCTCCTGTACTCTCGCTCCCATGAATGTGTCAGTGTTGGAAATGCCTGTCTGAGTGTTTGCTGAAGGAGCTGCTGATGTAGATGGGAGCTCATTTTTTACGACAGGACAGGGATACAGGCGTGTTTCACAGACGTTCGCTAACTTGTCCTTCCTTTTTTTGTGCTTTCATCTCCACTTCTGAGACGCTTTCAACACATGCAAAGATAACCTTCCGTGTATAAAAGATATATCAAAAGATAATAAAAAATAATCCGCGCTGATGCAGAGAAACAAGTCATTGTAATTCAGCGCACGCAAGCTTTTTGCTAAGGCTGACTTTCTGTACTTGTGTGTTTTGTTTTTCACAGTCCCGAACGCAAACCCTGCGCCGCCGGAGAGTCCAAAGTCAGACTCGGAAGACAACGCCATACCAGAGTCCAGCCCCAGTCCATCTGACCAGGGTCGGATTGGGCCAGAGGTGCCAGGAAGCCATGGTGAGCAGATTGACAGAGCGACAGTTTACACACAAAGTGCAGCTTTTGGGAGTCCCATGGAGCCTTGCAAGACGGTTTACAGAATGCACGGCGCTTTCTCAAATACAAATATTTTAGTAAAATAAAGGTTTTTTGATATGTAAAAATGATGCGTAAAATATTCACTACCCCTAGGGCTCCTCTAATTATTAATCACGTTTAGCCAGATAAGAGAAAATAAAAATCATGGTTCAGTCTTTTCCAAGTATGTTTTTCCCTCATATAGCTTTTAAGTGCCAGAGGCATCCCTTTGATTTTTAGAGGTCAACAAATAGGTGTACATCTAGTGTTGCACAAAATTAAACAATATTGAACAAAATGTAGCTCTCTACCAAACAATATGAAATGACTCCACCCAATACAAACAGCTCACCCTGAGTCACTTTACTTATTCCTATTGTACACAATAGCTGTGCTCCACCCAAGGAGACTCAAAGACAGACTTCTTTATTAAATATCTTTTTTAAACCTCATTAGAATTGCAGATAAATGAAGATTAAAAGCAGAGATAATTGAAGAAGTCATTGGAGCCTCCTTGGATGCTCAGGGCCCCTCCTTGTTTCCTGTTTTCAGCAGCACCTTTCATAGCTGCTTTCCACAGGAGGGCCCACTTTCTTTTTCTTTCTGTTTTTTTTTTTTTTTTTTTTTTTTTAAGATCACTCTCTAGACTAACTTTTTGACTTACTCCACAAGTTTGTATGCCACAAAACTTCCTCCAAGAGTACAGACTGTTCTGCCTGTCCCAATGTGATAAGCTGTCCTCATTTAATAATTGCTTATTTGACATTAGTTGCTCTATAAAAAGATTTTCTAATGTCAGTTTTCCCCCATATCCGGGCTTTTACCTGTCTACCATTGTTAGATCAGTGATTATGTCAAGTGAAGAAGTGGAGGGTGGAATGAAGGACGTGTCACTGCAGTTTGAGAGCTGATGATATTTCAGGAATGAAATTTCTGACAGGCTCTCCTCCAGCTCCTCAACGCCAGAATTTACGAAATTCCTCGCGCCTCTGATTTCAGCGATAAGGCCGGAATCAGTAGCTTTTCAGTGATGTCATTATTCGTGATAAGACGTAAGGCGCAGTTATGCCTAGCCACCCCCTTCCCTCCACCCACCGCCCACTCCTCCTTCTAAATAAATGGTTAAGTGTGGAGTGGTCAGTCGGGTGCGGAGACACAGTCATTAGTGGAGATGGCAGCCTCCAGAGGTATGAGGCTATTGTGTGAGTGTCTGTGTGTGTATCTGTGTGTGTGTCTGTGTGTGTGTGATAGAGTCGGTAGGGAAGGTAGTTTGGGTGGTGGTGGAGGTGGTGGGGGATCATGGACAGTAAAGCGGTGGCGGGGGGTGAGTGCTGCTCTTTGGCAGCAGCTGCCTGCATACATGGAAAACAGATTTGGTTCTTCTCAGGTTTCAGTCACTGGAGGAGCCTCATTCTCTCTCTCATCCAGTAACAGCCCCTTCTTCTACCCCCCACCCCCCCCACCCCCACCCCGAAACCCTCAGACAAAAGGATAAAATAAAATCAGATGTTAAGATATGCCCTTTTTTTCATATCTCACTTGGCCTTTGCCAAACAAAAGTGGCCTTGACATGTCTTACAACTTGCCAGAACTTGATCTTATCAAAGCGGGGATCTCGGTTGCATTGACTGATGACTGTAAATTTCATGAAGAGGCTATTTTGATTTAGTTAATTTAATTAGATTACATCAATAAGCCATGTCGAGCAGACAACAAACAGAGATGTGATCAGAGTTGATTTACGTGCTGAACACTAAGGTCTGTACATGACAGGACTAGCAAACTAAATGTTATTGCAAAAATATTCAGTTTTCTGCTTTTATTCTGAAAAATCAGAATCAGAAAAATACATTCACTTATCCCAGAGGGGCAATTATAGAGATTGTGAGTAATGTAGACAACAGTAGACAACATGTATTACACATAAATAAGTTAGAGAAGGATAAAAGTGTCTGAAAAAAATCAATAAATGGATAAAAAATTTGCATTTGAACTTTTGTGACAATAAATGAAAAAGACTGTATCCCTGGATACTTCTAAACAGAGTTAATGAATTATAATATAGGATTTTATTCAAAGGCTCCACCATGACTCCCTCGTTCATTCGTTTAACTACCCTGTTGAAGAGGTTGGCATTTTGATGTTTGCACATGTTCAATCATGGAATCCAAGTCATTCATAATGTTTAAAAGGAGGTTTGTTTTGCTTTGTACAGCAAATGCTTTTACTTTGAGCCATTTATCGTTGCCATAGCTTTGACCCAGCCAAGCCAATCTGAGCCGAACCTTGGTTTGGATAAAACACTCCGAGCGTAGGCAATGAAACCCCTCAGCTAAGACTCAAATTGTGAGTGAATCCAATACAGGTTGAAAGAATGTACCTAAAACCTGAATAATAACAGCATATTCAACATGAATATTATAATACAGAATATATAAATGCATATTCTTTACTAGGATTATATGATATGACAGTATATAAAGGGTGATGGTAGGATTTTGGCAGGATCTTGCCTGGTTATGTAATGGTATATAATTTTGTGTTTTATATTTCATGAATCCAGCTGCATGTCAACATACTGGCAGAGACACTTAGCATGTCAAAACAGTGAAACTTGAAGAAGTCAGAATATGATCAAATATAATGAAGCACAGTATGGTTATTTATCTGCCTAACATCCACCAGGTCACTAATGAACCATTTGAGGGTGAGCATTGCATTTAGATTTTGTTCAATGTTACGGACAATTTATGATTTTAATGGATTGTTTTTTGGCTGCACATACTGAAGACAAAACATGATCCAAAAATACTCTCTCTTACTAACACTGTATGCCATATACAGCTACAGAAACACATTCACAGTGAATACATTACAAGAAACAAACAGGTCGCATTTAGAATTTTTCTTGAGTAAGGCAGGACTCCAGAGGAAAACTCTCAATTTTGCAATTTAAGCATTTTTCACACAAAATGCAAAACCATGATACATAAAATTAATTTGATATGTAGCCCAGCCTTCGACCACACTTTAACCATGTTTGACTTTATGTAGTTTACCTTCTGTGTTAGCTTGCATGCTAAACACTTTGCAGTAGGGCTGCACGATTTTGGACAAAAATAAAACCCTGATTTTTCCTCTACAAACTCAATTTCAATTTTTGGTGAAAACTACAAAAGACAACAAAAGTCTGCATGTTGTTTTTGTGTGCAGACTGCAATGCAACGCACTGCTCCCATTCTGGCATGTGATGATGTTTGAGGTGCTGAAATAAGTTGGTTGTGCTGCTGCTTTTGACTGATACCGTCTTCGTTTGGTTTGGTCTTCATCGGAAACTTCGAAGCCGTACCAATTCCACACAACCGACTTTCTCTTGCTATTTTTGGCCATGAAATTCTCACTCTCCTTAACAAACGGCATTTTTGTACTGGTGTGTGGAGACCAAAGACTGTGGAGACCACTCTTACAGTTAGGAGGAGGAGCCTATGGTAGCCCGAAGGCGTGCGGTCCGGGGACACGACAGGAATGAAATTCGATTTCACAATTACCCTTTCGTTGCCTTTCGTTTTAAAACTGATTAATCGTGCAGCCCTACTTTGAAGTGAAGTTTAACAATAATATTTCTCTTATAAAAATAGGTCCATGAGAAGGGTAGATGTTAATGTTGAAATTATTTTTTTAATTGAATTTCCTGAATTTACAACTACATGTACTGTCGCTATTATATTATATTTATTAATATTATTATTATATTATATGATGATATAAAATGACATAGACTATTGAATATTAGTGTTCATGTAAACAGTGTCAGTGTTTCGTGTTCTCTGAGTCTTTCTTCTCTTCCGTTCTTTCTCTAGACCACGCCATGAATCAGGACCAGTCGAATACGTCTTCAACTTCGGACGGCATCCTTAGCTCCAAAGTGGCCGTGTTCTCCGCCATCGGAGCCGGCTGCATCATCTTCCTCCTGCTCATCCTCCTTCTCGTCATCCTCCTCATCAAGATGCGCAAACGTGCCAGGAAAAACTCCCACTCGCAGCCCCGCCCCTCCGCACTGTCACTCAGCACGCTGTCCAATCCCAAGCTTCCCGGGGGCACGGCTGGCACGGAGCCCAGTGACATCATCATTCCGCTGCGGACAGAGAACAACTACTGCCCTCACTATGAGAAGGTGAGCGGCGACTATGGCCACCCCGTCTACATAGTCCAGGAGATGCCGCCTCAGAGCCCCGCCAACATCTACTACAAAGTTTGACGTGTTCCACGCGACGGAGACGGGAGAGAGAAAGAGGGGAGCGCTTGATTTATGTTCACGGGAAGAACACTTTCCTTTGCATTTTGGGGACTTGATGTTTCCTCAAGCCCGTGTTATTTCTACCACCTGCTGCACAAATCTGGAGAGACACGCACTGACCAGTAACCAGCGGGATCGCGAGCTGACTGAGAGACGTTTATTCTGTTTGTTTGGGTTGTTTGAAAATCCCCAGCCCCCCCTCCGCCTCCTCCTCCTCCTCACCTGCCACTCTTTTACGTGTCCCTGCGGTGCTCCGATAGGGGAGTTGTTGTTGAAGGGGGTGGGGACGGGACAGCAGATGGAACTCGTGGTTTGCAGGCAGGATACAACTTATCTCAGTTCCCTGAAGTCCAGTCTGTGCTACACCCAATTAAACACACCATCCCTAGCACACTAGTCAGGAAAACAGGCAGACACAGGTCCCGAACGCCACTCAGCCTGCAGTTTGTTTGCAAGCCTAAAAAGAAGTAGTGTGTATGTGTGTGTGTGTGTGTGTGTGTGTGTGTGTGTGTGTGTGCGTGTCTGTGTGCATGTGTGTGCGTGTCTTCTAGTCAGGGCTCCATGCTGGGCCAGAAAACTCTCCAGATAGCTCAGGTATCAGACACAGTGTGTGAAATAATGTGTTCCTCTCCCTTCGCACCTCTGATGTTTGCCTTACTTACTATTTTTGATGGAGGATTTCCTCGACCCTGATTCAGTTCACAAAGCAGTTGTATTTTGTTAGACTTTTCCTACAAGTGCACAATGTATAGAGTTGAATTGTTGATCATTAGTACTTCATCCTGTCACAACCCATGTCATCTATTTTTTTTTTTTTTTTTTCATCCCTACAAAACCTGGACTATTAATGTTAAGGTGTACGGTGTGTGTAGGTGTGTGTGTGTTTCAGTGAACGCTCCCTTCTCCACTGGTCTGATATTAGCTTTACCATTACTCTGGTATTTATGACCTGCTTGTGCATATTTGGAGGTGTGTCCTCTGTGTGTGTGTGTGTGTGTGTGTGTATGGACATGTCCAGGCCAGTTCTGTATCTGGGCAGTTTTGTTTTTTTGCTTTGTTTTTTTTGGCTTAATGTAGAAGTTACTGTATCTAACGCTCCAAAAACAAGTCAGACAGAGTGACGCGCCGACACACAGACATGCCCAAGATCTTAACAAAACCCTTTCTGTGCTCTACTTGGCACTGATTGAAGGTTTTATTGTGTCTGATGAGGTTTCGGGGGAATGGTTTTTTAAGACAGCAGGCGTGTTGAAATGTGTTTGTTCTAGCTTCTGCTGCTACAGTGTAAACATCAAACAGTTAGTTTAGTGCCTGCTGCGTGGGCTAGGTGGGCGTAGGTTGAATGTTTGGCACTGGTTGGCCAACCTACATACTGTAGGTAGGATGCCTTGTATATATAAGTTGGTTTTGGAGCCACGGATGAACACACTGGGATACAGTACTGTCAGATGCCAATTGGCTGCCATCTGTAGATGACTCAGTGGAGTGCACAGTCAGTGGTGTCACCAGCATGTGACTAATCTTTGTGCCATCGCTGTGCCCACACTCAGCAGGCGAGAGCGAGATAAAGGAGAAAGGAGAAAATGTTCCTGTGACTTGGCTTTAACCTGAGAGGAAGACGGCAGTGGGGACGGGATCAGGGGGCTGAGGGGGCGGTGGGCGAGGTGAGGTCGAGGGGTTGCGGGTATTTTAGCATTCGTTTTTTTTTTTTTTTTTCCCATCCTCCCACCAGTTGTGCTGTGAATAAAAATGCTGTGCAGAATATTTCACAGTCAAGGTGTTCAGCCAGCGAGGACACTGCAGTTCAGCTATCACACAGCCCAGGGCAGCGACACCGAGACAGGATTTACTGCAGCTAGATGTGTGCACGTGTGCACAGTGAAGCACCCAAATGGTAGCGACGAGGGCTGGTGGAGGGACGGTGGGGGGTGCATGGATCTATCTATGTGCACATGTTCTATGTGTGAGTGCTTATTTGTGCTTATATTTGCAGTTTTTCCTCTTTCCTAAGGTGTGTGTGTGTATGTGAGAGAGAAAGAGTATGCTTCTGTGGTCTAGCAGCTGAACAGACTTGTTTCGGGGACTGGAACTAGGTGCTCCAAAACAGTGTGGCTGCCAAAGTACGGAGCTCCGCAGTCCCAGTTAATGATGTGTGTGAGAGGGGAAGGGGGAGCAGATAAGGACAGCTATTCCTCAGCACCCAGTCATGAGCTGACGTTTGACGCACATATGCACAAGCACACACACACATGCACGCACAGACGAACACACCGAGACTGACGGGTCCAGGTTTATCTCCAGTCAAACGGTCAGACTGCCATTTAATGTTTATTCACCGGCAGAGGCACCTATCATCCGCTGCCACATACTATCGCCATCCACGGATATCCACTGCTGAGTTAAAAGGCAGCCCAGCTTGAAGACTTGGGGAAGAGTCCAATGGCTTTTGCGTGTCGTTAACCTCAGAGTTAACAACCTAAGCAGCTGCTTGTGCTTTTGTGGTCCTGTGTTTTAACTCAGCATGCAGCCCTCAGTGGCCCTCTGTGAAACACATCTACATCAAATATTTTTGTTTCGGATCAGTGCGCATCCATTCACCTACACCAGCCAAGGGACTCATTACCAAATTACCACAAACCATGTCTCATTTTCATTCATTTTAGTGACCACTTAATGTTATTCAAATTTGAAGAGAGAGAGAGAAAAAAAAAAATTAAAAGGAGATAACGGAGAAATGTAAATATATGGATAGAGCCCAATTTAAGATGTAATTTCACCAGAACACTGCTCATAAGAAAAATTTAAGATTAGATTTTTGTAATGGAGGATGTTTGTAAATAGCTGTCTTTTTAAAGTGTGTTTTGTATGAATCCTTGCATTTTTGTCTCTGTTTGCAATATGTTTTTCTTTTCTTTTTCTTTTAGAGTTAAACTGAATATTGCAACGGACACATGAGCTGTCTTTTTTTGCAGCGTCCAGTATTGTCAGAAGTCTTTGTTACCACATGTGTTAAATAATTAAAAGAGGAAAAACTGGGGGCTCAGAGTTTTTACATCACCATTCAACAGGATTGCTCCGAAAAATCTGTTCAGGACTAAGAAGAAAGAAAAAAAAAAAAAAAAGCTTTTGTCATCGAGCGCCTTTTTTTTTTGAAATGGGATAGGTCATTGAAACGATGAATGATAAGGCTCCATCCCTGTTGGAGACAGCACTTAACTCTGCGTATGAAGACTGTGTTATTCCACTGCCTTTTGAGTTACCCACACCTTCCACTCCATTATGAGATGTAACGAAAACATTTGGTTGAGAAAAATGAATCTTTTCTGGGTTTTAATAACTGTATCAGGCCAGACAGAGAGAGAGAGAGAGAGAGAGAGAGAAATAGAGGTAGGAAAGGAGGAAGGAAAGGAGAGAGGGATAAAAGAAAGACAGAAAGGGGGCCACGTATGAGAGTGTGACTGTACAGAGCTCGCCAATAAATCATCCGGTTTACACCACTCATTATCTCCCAGGCGGTCCTTTGTTTTAAAGTTGCTCTCTCCTTCCCTCTCTCTCTCTCTCTCTCTCTTCCTCCCTCCGCCCCCTCTCCTTTGTCATCCCTCCTTTCCTAATTTAGCACGAGGTTGTTGGCCGCTCGTGGTATGAGCCTCACTCTAGGTTGATTTCTGCTATTGTTCAAAGTCACAGTATTAATTTTCAATGTGCATGTATAAGCAAAACCTGTTGAATTTGTTTCCCTTTGTTTGAATCATAACTGTCAGTTTTTATTTTATTTTTAATTTTATTTTGGTTTTTTTTTTCTTTTTTTTTTTTTTGCCATTCACATTTTTGCCGCTTCCCAGCGTAACCTATTGGCACCAGCTACAATGGAAATAATGTTCCACCAGTTTGGAAACTACCGCATATTGATAAATAAAATTTTTCCCATGGAATTTGTTCTTGTGATGTTCTTTATTGCTTTTCTATTTTCTTTCTCTAACAAGCTTGATAATTGAGAGCTTCATGTCTAGTCTTCACTGACCACCTTGGTTCATATCAGGAGCATAAAACCAGCCGCCCACTCAACCAGCACTGCTGCCCCCCACCCCACCCCACCCCCCAAACCCTCACCTCAGGGGTCAGTGCTGCACAGATGGGTTTGTTCTGATACATTAGTCAGATTGAAATCACAAGCAGGCTTCATAAATTCATATTCGGAGGGTATGGACACGCCTTTTTGCATAGTAACTAATACCCGTATCAACCCGCTCTGCCCTGGTGTCCTCCAAAATTACATTTCTTCATACATGATTAAATCTGATTGGCTGCACTCAGCATTTCCATTGCATTTGTCTGAAATTACAGTCTGCGTTTATCCGACTGAAGGGAACAAACTCCAAGTCCTTGGTGAAAGCGGAGATGGCATGAAATGTTATTAAAGTGATTGGGCATTTTCTCTGACAAACACATCAGTGTTTGTGGGCATGGCTTCTCGTGTGCCTGATGATGTGAGCAAAGACCGAGTGGGCGAGTGAAGAGACGGATGGCAGGAGAGAGAAAAAAGTCAGGGCAATGAGAGACATAATGTGCCTGTGGCTTCACTTACCCCCTCCACGACTACCCCCCCCACTCCCCCACCCTTCCACTTCTATGTTCACTCCCACCCCCAGTCCTCGCTGTTTCTCTCAGAGCCCCGGGGCAGGTACGTTCATCTGGTTTCCTGGCTCGGTCCCGAGACGCCCCCATAGATCCATGTTACTGTAGGTTTATTAAAACCTTCCCCCCACTGAGCTACTGTGTGTGACTGCGTGTTTTTTTAGTCTATGTCTCTCTGCATCTCTGTTTGTGTGTGAGTGCATTTGCCACAGGGTCTTCTGTTGTTCTACAATAAAGTCACAAAAATAAGGAAATACTACTGTAATAGCACACACATCATTTTTTTGAGAGGAAAAAATGCATCCTCTTGATCATTATCAAATCAAATATTAGCTCCACATTGAATTGCCCGGTGAATTCAACATCTCAGGAGATAAGAGAGTTCCTGTTTTCCAAAAATGAGGACATTTCTCATACATCTACAGCTGCACCATTAAATGACTGTCGCCTGTCCCTTCACTGCATTAATATTAGCTGTTTTACATGTTCAAATCAGACATTTGCATGCTTAAACCACATTTCATCTGCATATTTAGTACCTAGTACATTTTTAAACTGCACCTTAAAGACCCTCATGAGTTTTCACTTGATGCAACCGTCTGTGTTTCACCGCTTTTCTATCATTGTGTTAACATGGTAGCTGCATGTCTTTATAGATGAAACAAGTCACCTGGGAAAGCAACAGCTGCCAGCAGTTTAAGGTGGCTTGGGAACAATTTAACTCACACTCATTTTTATCCAAGACCATGAATACTAATTACGAATACAACTTCCAAGAAGTTTTTCTTTTCTTCTCTGGGTCTGCAGCTTTCTTTAAAGCAGTTAGTAATGCGGCAAAAAGGTAAATCACCAGAGATTATCATGGAGACACATCTGAGGCACTGAGACCTGCAAGCACGGAAACTTGCATTTTTATTTGTAAAACTCAGTTCCTGTGTTAATCTTTATCTGACAAAAAGTGCATAATATGAATTCGTATCATGTAGCTGCTGAAGTAATTGCTACCAAACTGATGTAAACTAAATGAGCACAGGTTTTTTTTTTGAGGTGAACAAGCTCAGATTAATGTTTTTTTTTGAGCTGAGTAATTTATTTTAAATTGCTGTGCTTGTTGTTTGCCTCAGATGATCACAAACCGGTTGCAAATTTGCATAGTTTACTTATCATTTTTTTTGTTTGCTACTACATCAGTGCCTGGAAGTGGTTTTCAGTTCTGGCGAGGCCACAGAGCCAGAAAAAGAAGGCGAAGAAGAAGAATCCATGGATGGAAAATGAAGTTGTCAGTGGGAGATGTAAAGCGATAGCTAACCAGATGAGGGAAAGAATTCAATAACACTGGCACTGATCCTTTAACAGTGTAAGTTGGCACCGCATCTTAGTTTCCCCTCACGTTATTTCACACACTCCTCTCCCACACAAAATCTGCTGCATGTGCAGACACTACCCTCCCTTGATCTGTTAAAGCAAGCAAGTTCGAACTCTGCAACTTCTCAACTGTGACCACACTTCCAGAGGGAGTGGCCGTCAATAGCTCTTAAGTGATTTGGTGTGCCATCTCCTAATGTTTTTTCATATGGATCGAGACGAGGAGGAGGAGGAGGAAAGGACTCGTAACTCACACCATAATCAATATGACATGCTATGGGACATGTTCTTTCTCATGTAATGTATGTATACATATTTAATGAGTTAATGCATCACTCACCATTCATAAATAATGCAGGCCCACTAATGCCTTTCATCAAATGTTGCTCATCAAATATCAAGCAGATTTTTTTGGTCAATCCTACGGCTAGAGTGGAAACCCGAGATAGCACAGAGAAACTGAGAGAAGAAAAACCATGAAAGGAGACTTCATTAGTCAAAAAGAAACATATGGATCGCTCATGAAAGGACTAATTAATGTGATTTGAGTTCCAATCAATGAGGGGAACTATATCTAAACATTGTTCCTCTTTAATCCCTCTGAGGGCCAGGAAATGGAAATTCCACCAAAGCATCTTTCTCTTGGGTTATGGTATGTTTCATTACACACACACACACACACACACACACACACACACACACACACAGCCTACATACACACACACACACACACACCCGTCAGCCACATATTGATGGCATTGTTATGACCAGAACATGCCTGATCAGGCCTGGGCTGTGGCACTGATCCAGGTTTGACCGAGACTCATCAATCATACATAGAGAGAGAGAGAGCCAAAGAGACTTACATAAAAAAAGAAAACACACACACACACACTTAGCTATTGCAGAAATAGTCGGGGCGGCTGGCTGACTGGCTGCTGGGTCACAGGTGTGGAGACTGTGGAAGAAAGTGGGAATTATTCCCTTTCTTTCCCTCTTTTCCCTCCTCCTCCTCCTCCTTTAAAGAGAAACAGCCTCCCTCACTCTCGTCCTCCCACCCACATCTTTGAAAACATCCCATTTCCATCCACATTTCCTTTACCCAATTTAAAACCCACACTTTTATTCACTCCCTTCAGCATCACCTCCCCTCTTTTTCCCTTTTCCACCATCTCATTCTCTCAATTAGGCCATGCCTTGAATCTTAGGCATTATCTCTCTGCTGGCCATTTATATAACATGACTCCAAAAACGCATTTGCACAATTTTCCAATTACAGTATTATGCCTTGAAGCTTTGGTTCCTTCTGTCTCGCTCATTTCCCTCCTTTCACTCAAACTGCTCTTGATGTGTAACATTGCAGGAAAAGTCACCCCTGCTCAGTCACACACATATACTGTAGACCAAAGGTCCATTTCTATTTACTGAATACTTGGCATTTGTGAAGTATTTTTTTTTTTTCTTCTTTTTCATCTTTCACCTGCTGATGGGCAGGTGCAAAACTAAAGAAACAAAAACACAAAAAATGCAATTAAAAGTTGTCCCAGTGTTCTGAAATATTAAAATTCCCATTTGTTAATTGTAGAGGCATAAAACTCATAAAATATTACATGGCGACATCAGTTGAAAACTAAAGAATATTTGACAAGCAGAAAAAATATTAAATTAAGTAGCAACATTATTAAATAACATTAATGGATTGAATTAAAATATTTAGTGAAATCTAAGGTTATTAAATTTGAGAATGTGGTGGGGGTTTTTTTGTTAATGAGAGGCTTCAAGTTGAAATGTCAGAACACAAAACATAAGCCTTAAAATATTTATTAAAATGATTGGGAGTCAAATTGGAAATAAAAAGACATAGATTTTTTCCTGCAAAGGTATTTAATAAAAATCCACAAAACTTTTCACAAAAAGTTCAGAAAGTAAATGAAAAGATACTAGAAACCAATAAAGAACCTGAGGACATCGACTAGAAGACATTACTGAAACAGGAATGAGGAGTTAAATAAAATTTAAATACAATTTGATCATATTGAATAAAAACCTGGGAATATTGAATGAACTCGAAGCCTTGGGCTCATTCAATATTCTCAAGCGTTTATTTATTAAACAGCAGAATCCTGAACCTGAGAAAATATCCAAACCAAAACATGAGAATACTAAATGAAATATGCACAATCCATTAAAAAACACAGGCTGTCCTATCTGTATATTACACAGTATATTACTGACCTGCTGCATATAGGCTGACATTTAATTCAGTGTTATATTAAATATTGATGAAATAATAATGCAAGGCAACAGGGATGGGCACAAACTTTTAAAGGGAAATGCAGCAGCAGCAGTCACAGTATTGAATAGCACTAGTACAGAACTACAGTCAGTAAACGGTATATAAATAGTGGATGACTCCCATTGATTTATGGACTGGTGCTCTGGGGTCTCTAGATGTTGGCTTTTTGGAATAAAGTGGCAATATTTGGACAAAATCATGGAGCTGAAGAAGAGCATGGAGTGACATTTACAAAGATGGTGCAACATAGGATAACCAGTGATATGAAACTATTCACTTCCTGTTTACTCAGTGGGTGTGGTCAGAAGGGTTAAAGGGCACCTGTAGTGAATGTTCATTGCTAGCTTTCTCAAACTAGAAGCACTCGGAGAGCGCAGACCTCCGCCAGGGCAGATCAGTGTCACCCCCCCGCCCACTGATGCTTGTCTGTCTTTCTGTCTGTCTGTCTGTCCGTGTGCAAGATAACTCAAAAATTTATGGACGGATTTGGATGAAAATTTCAGGAAATG
Organism: Sphaeramia orbicularis; assembly: GCF_902148855.1. NCBI lineage: Eukaryota > Metazoa > Chordata > Actinopteri > Kurtiformes > Apogonidae > Sphaeramia > Sphaeramia orbicularis. The sequence goes on along the minus strand of NC_043966.1, from coordinate 38,004,438 downwards.
TTGATACTGGCACAAGGAAAAAATGATAAAATTTTGGTGGTGATCGGGGGTGGGGGGACACTGATTTGCCTTGGCGGAGGTCTGCTCCGTCTTTTCTAGAAAAGCACTCGGACAGCACAGACCTCCGCCAAGGCAAATCAGTGGCCCCCCCACCCCCTATCACCACCAAAATTTAATCATTTGTTCCTTGTGCCAGTATCAACATTTCCTGAAATTTTCATCCAAATCCGTCCATAACTTTTTGAGTTATCTTGCTAACAGTCAGACAGACAAACAGACAAACCAATGCTGACAAAACCATAACCTCCTTGGCGGAGGTAAATATCACGTATAATACTAGTGGTTTCGTTTGGTAACTTATATCATAACCCATTGTCAAGGCATGGTCAGTGACATGTTGCCTTTTTCATGGGCTGTTCCATCACTGGTAGTGACGAAACCTGATTGTGTTGTCTGATTACCTGGGCTGCGATGGACTGGTCACTGACCCCCTGCAGCAGACACCAGTCTAAGATGACACGTATCGGCCAGTACTGGGTCGTGTCTCTGGGCACTTTCACACTGTGTACCTGAGTCCATATCCAAATCCGGTGGACCCCAAAGTCTGCTTAATTTTATCAGTGTGAATGCAAATACCATACCATACCCGAGTCCAGTTAAGAAGGTAGTCCTGGGTATGGACTGCATGGACTCCAGTACGGTACGTTGCAGTGTGAAAGCGATCTGTGCTCAAGAACAGATGTGACCCTTTTTTTTTCAACTTTATTGAAAATATATTGGTATACAAAACAGGAAAATTTTGAACAAACATCAAGATGTCAAAAGGAAAAAGCATCTAAACAAATAAATTAAAATAATGCAAAAACTTCGAAACACAAAGAAGAGTAGACTAATAATAATAATAATAATAATAATAATAATAATAATAATAACAGAAGTGACCTAATCACCACTCCGACAACAGAAGTGACTTAATCACCATGAGACCATAGCTGGCGCTCCTGTTGTCTCCTGAAAAAGCCTTGGATCTGAGCAGCACGGGCTCGCCTTATCAACCGAACCACTTGGCAATATATCTGGGACAACGAAGGTCACTCATCTTCACTTTGCCTCAAACAGGCTAACAAATAGAAAAGTATTGCTGCCATTATAGACAAATAAACAGAACAGTTGCTCAGTTGATGACATAAGGGTTCGTCTTCTTCAGACTTCTGCATTTGTTGGATAGCAACAGAATTCCTTCCACACCGCCACCTACTGTTTCGGCCTTGTAACACCCACTCGTACTTGGGTACAGGCTTGGGTACGTGCTTGTAAACGCAACATCTGCGGAAAAGGTATGAACGTATCCAAGTACGATACTCGGACTGGGGTACGCAGGGTGAAAGCACCCTCTACGACAATGGCAGAGTGCAAAACTTCAAGCTCAAACTACAAACAATAAGTGGGAACATGTGCTTTCCACTCATTTGCGCTCACTGACTGCTGCTTGTTTACTCGCACTGATAATCTGGAATCAATGACAGGTACGTCACTTCTGGCTGGCAATGCCTACTCCCCATAGGTTCTGCCCACGCACGTAATTCACATGATAAAAGGTCCACTGCGGTGCATTTATGGCGATTTTTTACTGAATTTGCGCCTCACTTGCTTTTAAGTAACACACAAAGCACAATTAAAGTCGTAAGCATGACCAGGACTGGTACATTTTAAGGATGTCTTATATAAAAGTAGATTAATAAGGTCTCAGTACAATAATAGTAAACAAATATCACATTTTTACTTTTATCTTCTATTATTTTATCATAATTATCACTTGCTTAATCACTATCTTTTATGCTATTTTTACTTCTATGTGATGAGACGTTTGTTGCAAGATCTTTTATTGCCAGAGTTTGTTGCTGAGACAGACACAGGCCTCAAAGTCAATTTCCTCCCAAGTGTCTAAGGAATTTGAACAGCAGAATATTTAGAAGATTTGTGGCCTTTAAGAAATTGGTTCAACATTTACTTGAGCGACTTGGAGTTGAAATGTGTACATCAGATCTGCTTCTGTCATTGGTGTGAGTGGGAGTAGGTCTGCCTCTAAAGGGGTGGGGCAGCGGAGAAACCATGTCATGGGTGAAATCACTCTGTAGTGAAATGCCTTAAGGGTCCTGGGTTAAACTTATCAGGCCGACACTAAGTTACTGAAAACTCTAACCGTGCCAACTAACTGTGTCATGAGTACTAGTTTGACAACACTAACCTCAACTTTGTGTAATGTAATGACTAGGAATGGGCATTTTAATCATTTTTTCCAGAGTCAAATAATCAAGTCAAGGTAAATCAATTAGTCATGACTTCATTAGCAAAATAATAATAAATAAAAAAGACCAGTCAAGGAGTGGGTGAACTGTAAATATACCATATCATTTATTAAACACTTAACCAGCAAAGACCTAAACAATCGCCAATGACCAAGCATCTACTGATCTAAAATGTTCAATAACTGACCACTAGTACTCTCAAATCATTGAATTATTCAATTCAAAGTTTCTCAGCTTTTAAACATCATCAGATTTGACCCATTTGGATGTTCAGAGGCTTCATAATGAACATAGAAACACCGTCATCTTCTGCAACATTGTTTCACCAATAAAACCAATATAGTTTGACAAATGACAGCGGTTATAGACATTTATTTTTATGTTCGTTTATGATATATTTTGCTAAAAAGTCAGTCACTTTTTCTACCGTTTTCTCTGTTGTGACATAACATTTGAGATTCATCTGAGCTTTTATGAACATCTACATGATCAGTGAATTAAACATAAAAATCTACCACAATTTCACTAAAAAATACAAAATGCTAAATGAATATTATAATAATAATGAAAAACACTTAGATGAGGTCAGATGTAGAGAAGCATTACAAAAATAGGTTTTAACTGTTTTTTAGTCTTGTGCAGACGCAGTGACATAAACATTTGCTCTGTATATAACATAATTCTATTCCCACTCCAAATAAAAATGTCGATTCTTAAAAAAGAAGCCATCTATGTTCACCATTTTTACTAATTGCCTAACCAATTATTTGCCTACATCCCTAGTGTAGAAACACTAATTGGTACTTGTTAGCTTACACATGCTTGGTTCATCTGAATTCCCATACTACATACACAAATCATATGCTAATGTTCAACATATATTTGCATAAATAAACAGTAGAATTCTTTCAGATTGAATGTTTCCAACCTTGGTAACCAGTGCACCTCACCTCTCTCAGAATATGTGTAAGACTATTTGAATATTTGACAGTCCACATCTGTGTAATATTACAGCCTGTGTATATGTGCACTACTATAGACTACCTGTTACTAGGTTGTGTTCACTGTCAGTCATAGTCCATTGTCGCCACAACTGCAGTGCATTACTGGATGTTTATGCTTGTAAAGTGTCCAGAGCCTGCATGTTGTAATACTACAAAATAGTATGCAATTTACATACTGTTGTGTCATGTCTGCTCCCAGACTGTGTCTGTCTTTTCTGTTTTCTCTGTCATTTCCTGTTTTATTTTGCTAAGTTTCCCTCTTGTGTCATGTCTGGTGTTTTTACTTCCCCTCCTTGATTGTTTCACCTGCTCCTGATTACCTGACTCCTCCCTGATTATCTCCACCTGTGTCCAATTGTCTTCCCGCCCTCTTGTGTATTTAAACCCTGTGTTTTCCCCTGTTCCTTGGCCAGTTTGTGTTCTACCTTTGTGTGCTCACTTACCAGCGTTTTTGGATACCTGTCAGTCTGTCTGCCCATTCTTGACCCGTTTTTGCCTTCCGACCACCGATCCTGCCTGTTCCTTGTCTGCCTGCTCGTCTGGTTCTGACCTGGTTCGTACATCGACTTCTGATTCTGCCTATTCCCTGACTACCTCAGCCTCCAACGTGTTACCTTGTGTTTCGACCCTCGCCTGGACCTTGACCGTGAGTAGCCTTTCCCTCATGTCCCGTTGCCTCCTGAATTGCCCTCCTGTGTATGACCTGGCTTGTTTTTTGACTATCCTCTGTTTTGCCCTAGTCGGGGTGTTGACGGGAATCCTCCGGCTCGGCCGTGCTGACCATCCATATTCTCCGCTCACAGCCCGGACGAAGAGTCCAGTATCACACGCCTTCACAGACGTGTTAACAATTTTGTGCTGTGTTTTTACTACCGTGATTGTGTTTAATAAACACTCTCAATTGGTCATCTGTGTTCTGGTCTTGCATTTGGGTTCAGCCTTTGTACTAGTCCCATTACATGTTGCTTTCATACTAAAAAACAAAATCTCACAGACTCTTTTAGATGTTAATATGGAATTCCAGACACTCCAAATATGATCAAGTATTAGATTTTAGTGATTTATTCCAAACATGCAACGAAATTTAACATACATGTGAACAAGCAAAACATAAAAAATAATACAAAAATCCTGCCAAAAGCTGCCTCCGCTGCTACAATGATACCAGCAAATTAGACTATTGGTATTATTATTATGTATTTTTATGTTGTTGTTGTTGTTAGTATCATTATCATTATTACAATAATTATTATTTTCCTCCTCTCTCTTTCTCACTTTCATTCACACTCCCCTCTTCCCCTTTTCCCTATCACCACTAATCATTCTATATTGTTTAGTTGCTCTTTACATTTATCATATTTTTCATTGTAATATGATGTTGTCATTGTTGTTGTTTGTCATTACTTTGTTGTTTTTGTTTTTTGCTTGTTTATTTGTTTGATTTTCCTTTTGTTTATGTGTTGTTTTTCTGTCCACAATGTCTTGTTAACTATCAGTAATAAAATTAATTAATTAATTAATTAATTTAAAAAAACCAATAAAAAAATCAATAATAATAATAACAACAACAACAACAACAATAATTCAAAAATCAATGATCAAGACAATGTTAGGCAGAAGAACAGCCCAATAGTTTCCTTTACATGCCTGAAAAGGAGTGGGAAGACGTGCAACTTAAAAGTATGAATTAGTGCTGACATTAGCGAAGTTAACTTAAGTTACCGTAACTTAAGTTAGTTAACTTAAGTTAACAGGCTGAGTATTGAAGCCTAATACTGGTACACTTCAGAGCTTTGTGTCGGGGAAAAATATGTTTTATTCAATGAACAGAAGCTCGATCAAAACCCAAATGACAGACACAGAATGCATCCAAATGTCACTTAACTGGTTATTATTATTATTATTATTATTATTATTATTATTATTATTAATAATAATAATAATAATAATAATAATAATAATAATAATAATAATAATAACAATAATAATAATAATAATAATAATAATGAACTCTTGGCTTTAATAAATTTAACATGTTGATGACACAGAAATTTACTCCCCATACAACTGTTGTTTGTAAATAAAGATTAACCTGTTTTCATTTTCATTAAAAGAAAAATGATGGGTAGTTATTTTTAATGATTTTTTTCCCTCTCATATCTTGATTATATTACATTTTATTTTAAAAAACTAACTAAAAATGGGTAGCACTTTAATTCATAAATGTGATCTCGCAAAGGTAAATATTAAACATATGTGCATTTTATGTTGCTTGTAACTAGGATGAAGTAAACATCTGCTGAGTATTTTAACATTAAATTGTTTGATTATGTTGAATTAAAAACTCACAAATACAGCAGGTCCACCACACCCACAAACAATGGCTGAATAACAAAAATATGAACATCACACAAGGGTTAAGGCAGTGGTTTCACAACCTTTTTTGGCTCATGACCCCATTTTAACATCACAAATTTCTGGCGACCCCAGACATTCAAAACAGAGATTTTTTTTTTTTTCTAAAAGGTATTCGTTTTTGATCATGTAATAGTTTGCTATACTATGTTGCAAATAAACGTTAATTTTATAGGACATTTAGTCTATATAATGTATATTATTATGGACAGAGGCAGAAAAGCCAGGTGTAGATTACTGCACAAAGTGAGAATTTGATTTTCTTTGGTCAGGATATGTACAGTCAGTCCAGCTTGGATTTACAAGGCTGACAATTAATACTGAACAAACAATAACTCAAACTATGAATTATGAAAGAGCTGCAGCATCTGAAACTGACCACAATGAACATTTGAAAGATATACAGTACCACAGTGCTTCAGTTTCAGCTTCAGTTTCATTCCCTACCCCAAGGTTGAAAAACACTGATCTGCACGATCAGTGAATTAAACATAAAAACCTTCCAGAGTTTCACTGAAAAATGCAAAGTATATAATAATAAATCACTGTAAATCACTCAGGTGAGGTTAGATGTAGAAGAAAAATTACAAAAATAAGTTTTAACTTTTTTTTTCAGTCTTATGCAAATGCAGCGACATAAACATTTGTCCTGCATGTAACATAATTCTCCTCCTACTCAAATAAAAATGAGTTGATTCTTTAAAAAGAAGCCAAGTATGTTTATTATTATTACTAATTGACTAACCAATTATTTGTCTATGTCCCTTGTGTGCTCTTTGCATATATTATCTTTTTCATTGTAATATGATGTTGGCATTGTTGTTGTTTGTCATTACTCTGTTGTCATTTTTGTTTTTGGTTTGTTTATTTGTTTGATTTTCCTTTTATTTACCTGTTGTTGTTTTTCTGTCCACAATGTCTTGTTAACTATTACTAATAAAATAAAAACAAACAAATAAATTATTAATAATAATAATAATAATAATAATAATAATAATAATAATAATAATAATAATAATGCACAATTCAACTATCTTAGACAGAAGAGCAGCACAATAGTTTCATTTACACACCCAAAAATGTGTGGAAAGATGTGCGACTTAAAAGTATGAATTAGAGCTGACATTCACGAAGTTATACTAACAGGCTGAGTATTGTAGCCTAATAATGGTACACTTCAGAGCTTTGTGTCAGGGAAAAAAAAAATGTTTTATTCAATGAACAGAAGCTCCATCAGGCTATCTGTCAATCAAAACCCAAATGACAGACACAGAATGCATCCAAATGTCACTCAACTGGTTAATAATAATAATAATAATAATAATAATAATAATAATAATAATAATAATAATAATAATGCTGAACTCTTGGCTTTAATATAATTTTAACATGTGGATGACACAGGAATTTACTCCCCATCCAACTGTTGTTTTTAAATAACAGTTTCATTTTGTCTTTATTAAAGACAGAGACAACCCCATACATTTGTTACAGGGAGTAACTGTAGAGACAAAACATATTTTCTTTTCAGGATGTGAATGTGTTTCTTTCCACTGTGAAATGGCCCATTTTCACATGTGGGTTTCAATTTTGGAGTCACTCTAAAATGAACACTTGTTTCTGCTTCTTTTTACTGAGTGTCCCTGGTAGTAAAACATTACTGGTAATAGTAAATAGTAGGTATTTACATATAGCACAGTTACATAATAAAATCACCAAAATAAATTATAGTTCAAATGGGACTACATCAGAATATATTATTTAAATTAAAAAAAAAAAAAAAAAGTGTATAGAATTTACTGGTGGGTGGCCATGTTATTGGACAAGAAAGCCTTTCAGCACTTTTCCCTCAGAAATAAGAAAAGACCTGACTTGAATGTAGACTTGGTTTAAGTTCATATACATGTTCTTTTACTGCAGTCAGAGTGTGTTGTAATCTATCCTTCTGATGTTTTTCTTCTTTTTTGTGGTTGTGGTTTTTAAAGAAGAACATTCCCATTTTAATTCAACTTCTACTGAATAACTTGTACTAAAACTTTGACAGTAACCAGTGCTGAATATTTTTGCGAGGCTGATTAAATGGATGTTTTTAGGACTTTTTTGCTTTCATTGCACAGTTAAAAAAATATTAGTTAGCGAGCAATGACATGTAATGAACTAAATTACTTCACTGCACTGTAACTGGTAATCTGTAACCTATTATATTTAAAAAGTAATCCCCTCATAATCCTGTCATGTGATCAATCTTAAGTACAGTAAAAGCCTCCATCGGTACATTGGATTTTCACAGCAGTCTAAACCGTGTAGTCATGAGCTGCGCCTTAATGCTGTTTGGTATCCGTAAGCGAAAACTGTCCGTTATGATTATAAAGAGCTGCACTTCCGGCCTCTCCGGGGTGGCCACTCAGAGCTGACTGGCCTATTGTATCAGTTCCTGGAAACCCAAGCTAATACAAGCGTTGCTGACCACCCATCTGAAAACTAACTGACCTAAATACTGAGGCAACATCTGTGGGGGCAGAGAAGGTGGATGCTGACGGCTCTAGTGTGTATGTGTGTGTGTAACAGAGGGAGAGTGTGTGTGCGCATGCCCGTATGTCTGTCTGTGTTTGACAACGACAGCGACAGAATAATAACATCTCTCATTCAGCAGTAGTGAAGGATCTCTCAATGTCAGGGCCTTGAAAAGCAAAAAAAAAAAAAAAAAAAAAAAAAAAAAAAAAACAGACCTTTCTATAACTGAAAGCTTTTCGCTGTTATGGAAAAAAAATAAACCGAAAGCTGAGAAATTAAAACTGAGAAGAGCAGTCAATAAGTGTCATGAGCGGGCGCAGACGTGGCTTTGTGTTCCTTGCGATGCCGTGGCTACACAGCGGTTGACAGGATGCATTAGAGAATCCCTCAGTGAAGAGAGACTGACCTAAACATGTGACCTAAGTGCTGCCCTAGTTTTAAGTGTGCCACATGAGATCAAGATGATTTCACTCAGCTGTGTTTTATTACTCTCTCCAGACCGCTGCACTTTGGTGTTTTGAGGATGAACCACAGGACAGATCTATCTTCTTTTTTTGGTTTGTTTTTTTTTTTTTGCGGCAATAAGAACTGTTTTTTGGGGAGCACTGTTACCAGGGCAACTAATTTTCCCACACGCAAGCTGACATCAGTGGAACGCAGGGGGTAACTGAATATTCATGAAGGGCAGGGACCCATTTCAGCCGAGTGAACACTCCCCCCCTCCTCCTCCTCCTCCTCCCTCCTCCCCTCCTTTTTTTTCTACACACAGACACACACTGACAAACGTACACACAGGCCAGTCACAAAATCATACACATACAAGAAGAGCAAGGACTTGTTCCATACCAGCAGGCACATACTCATCTCACGCCTCACTGCACTCATTCATATCAAAAGCGCATGCTCATTACGTCCGACAGCAGGACGCACACACACACACACACGCACCCACACACACACACATAGTTATTAGGTCTCATACAAACTCATCTAACTTGACTTGTTTCATAAAGATATAATAAACATTTGAACAATATCTCTTAGCGGTGGCTGCTTATGAAGCCATTAGCTCAATAAGTGCATTTCTTGTTTCATTATGAAATAACTGCTTAAAAACTCCTCGAGGCGATTTTTGCCATATGCAAAAAAAAAAAAAAAAAAAAAAAAAAAGAGGCAATGAGAAGAGACAGCTCTGCTTAAGCAGATGGTTCCTCGCTGCTCTAACAGCTGGATTCATGTTTCTCGCTCATGCAGGCATTGTTTGACAACGTGATGGTTAAACAGGCCCGTTTTAGTGCTGAACCTCCTCTGCGTTATCCTGATATTGGTATGCAGAGGCGGCCGCGAGAGGAGGAGTGGACGGACGGTGCGATGAGAGGATAGACTTGGATGTGATGAGAGGCTGAGGGCAGTCAGTCAGTCTGGACGTTTGGCACAGAGACAGCAGATTCCATTTCCATGCCAATCTGCCTTGTCTCTTTCTGAATCAGACTTGACCTTCACAGGCTGATGACTCCAGAGGCCTGGGACCAGGAGACGCTTTCTGCCTAAAACCAGATACACACACACACACACACACACACACACACACACACGATACATTACAGCAAGAATCATGCACAATGGGGAAAACATTCCCGTCTGTCTGTGCACTCATGTCTATATTTGCACACATGCACATGCAGACGTAAGAATGCACTCACACAAAAGCTCTAACCATCGGAAAAAGTCTCTCCCTTGATTTACTGTAAAGGAGTGATACAAAGGATTGAAATGAGACCAGATCGTCTTTAGAGAGCCAACCCTCGGCGCAGATGGCTCTGTTTTTCATCTTCACTCTCATGAGATCTCATTTTCTGTGCTCTGTTCAGCTATTTCACTGTTTTTTTTTACCATTTGAGTTTGTTTCCATAAAACACCAACAGAATCCAGTTCAACAAAACAAATAACAAACAAAACAAATGACTCTCCAGAGGTTTTTTTTCCTTCATCTCAAAGACTCAGCACCCCCCCCCCCCCCCTCTTCTTTTTTGCATCTACAACTAAAACCACCCGAGGTCCAGGTACCCAGCATCCATCCTGTCTGCCCTCCCCCCACCTCCGCCTGCCCCCCCTGTGTTTAAAACCAGACTAAAATAGACCTTTACAAGTCGTCTAATGAAAGTGACTCCGGGCCCTCTGGTTAATTGACCACCTTTAATGAGTGTCAAACTGCGGCGGTCATTAGATTGGGGGTTGCTATGGGTCACCGCTGGGGTGAGAAAGAGAGTGAAAAAAGAAGGAGAAAAAGGCTGAACAGGTAAAGGCAGATTAAAGGCAGTTAGAAAAGCAGTTTTTTCTGTCTCTGACTTTTAGTGTGTGTGTATGTGTGTGTGTGTGTGTGTGTGTGTGTGCGCGCGTTTGTGTGCAAACTGTGTGATCTTGCATATGAATTTGTTAATGTGCACAGCCTGAGGGCAGCATCTGTCCTGTTAACAATCCTTGACATAATGCAGAAATCTGTGGACATATGGATATAAATTCCTTCATCTCTACTATTCTGCATCCAGATCGGTCCACCCTTCATCTCTCCACCGGTCTCATTCAGTTTTCTGCCATAGCAGCAGCTGGCCTCCTCTCGACAAACAAATCTAATAAACAAACCGGGGAAAATAGAAAAAAACTGTTACCCATTTTTCTTTCTCTTTTCTTTTTTTGCTTGAGCCTCCTGGACTGTCTGTCATTTTCCATCTCTTCTTGATGATTTAAGAACAAGGGGCAGCAAAAGACCACTATCACCTTCTCCGTCATCGCTGATAGGGGACAGATTTCTACTTTCATGTGTTACAGATGATCGTGAACACCTTTTTAGAGGCGTGCATTTACTGTTGATGACCTCATTTCAAAACCATATCGCAAACAAACACAATGTCCTTGTCTTTTATTTTGTGTACTGTGCAACTCAAGGGTATATACACATATACACACAAACACACTAGTACATGTGCAGGCACGTGCACACACCTAAAGCCCCTGTGTTATTGGATTGAAATGGAGCCCCACCACACATTTCCTTGGAGTATTGATTTAATCAACTGCGTATCATGTTGAGACCCGTATCATCTGATGCAACACACACCACCAGCGGCAAAAAGAAGCGATCCATCACTATTTAGCTGGACAGGCCCTTGTAGTCTAAACATGGAACCATTACGCATGGTTTAACATGGACACTTTGACCTCTGGGAGGTGACAAAGTCAATGACATCATTAGACAGGAGTCAGTCTGTGTGCCGGAGCATAACTAATTGCTATCAGACCTCAATCACAACTAATAACTGCTTAGATTTGTTTCGATACTCGCATTATCCACTTCTAATATCCTGACAGATTTGCTGCCGTTTCCACGCGGGCGCACTCAGAAGTTGGTCTGCACCTCATTTTGGTTTGTTGCTACGGTAGCTCAGCAGATCCCTTTATCCTAAGGCTCTGTTAGTCTATTCAAAGGTAGCTAAGCTTACAAAATAGCTAGAGGGTGATTTCCCACACACAGATAAAGCCCCAGACTTGAAAATCACTTTCAAAGCAGCCTCTCCTCTTAAGATGCTTTGAAGCCCAGGAGAAGAGCTTGAAAAAGCACCACATGGGAACCATGAATCTCTCGAGTCTAACAGAAATATTGGGACTTTGGTGTAACTCTTTTAGCCCGATGCTCATGGGTCACGTCTGCGGTCACGCTCTTGTCGTGCACATCCCGGGCTCCTCTCTGCAGGCGCCACACACAGCCTCACCCATCACGGCTTTGTCAGCGACCTCACTGGACCGTGAACACAGACAGACCACTCCGGAATGTCGGCAGAGTTTGGTATCGACTTAGTGCTCAAATGGACCGGCGCACAGATGACTGCATGCAAACACACACACACACACACACACACACACAGACTCACATGCTAGCTCTGAGTAACCTGATCCAATGACACAGGAGCTGCCTCAGTGTGCGGCTAACTGCCTTATCTCCCTCTGGCCGCGCTCCTCTTTCCTCTCAACATTCTTTCAGGTATTTGGCCGAGACCTTTTCTCTTTGTCTGCCCTTTTCAAAGACCTGCTTTATGCCGGGAGCCCTCCAGCCGTCGTGCTGCAATCTCTTGACTGCCTCTCTTTCTTTCTCTCTGCCCACACATCTCCCTAACTTGCACCCAGAACTCCGCTTCCTCACTTTCTCTTTCCGCCACCCACCCCAACTTTGTCTGTTTCTCGCTTTCTCTCTTTCGTTCTGTTACATTCTAATTGCTCACCACTATCCCAGCTCTGGATTGACAGTGCCATCCCACCTGTGCTGCATCCCTGTGTTGTGTGCGTGGACAGAGAATAAGAGAGGCTTGTTTCTTGGCCTTTGACAATCAGACAGAAGTGCACTGAGGTGACACTGAGTGGAGCTGTGATCTGGAGTGAGAACGGTCGCCTTTGAAGAGACAGGTGGAGTGTTTCTGATACATACGGGGGAGGATCGCAATCAGTGTGCATGTGTGAAGGGCCATCCAGCATCTTTAAAAACCCACAGGCCTAATCCGTCATGGGATAACTCACTACCGATCACACTTCAGAAAGCAATTGCACCCTGCTACCTACACAGATGCTCTTTCCCAAGGTGATCTATGGATTTTTTTTTTTTGTGCATTCTTATATGAATACAATCGACACAATACCTGTGCAGCTCTCGGAGAGCTTTCGGGCTAATCAGCTCTGACAAGTGGAACAAAACAATTTAATACAGGGCTGATTTCACATCTGAGCGGCTCGTCATTTACATAAGCTTTTCACAGTCTGCTCACTGAGCTGCGACAGGCATGTGGTGCGCCCAGAGAGACCGGAAGGCTGCTCCAAATATTCTGCCCTCGCTCTATCTGACCTCACCAAGGAGATGGCTGCACATACACAAGAACACACGAAGACTCATTAGGATACATATGTGTGTGTGCGCACCATCTTAGCCCACAGTCACCACGTTTCCATCACAAATGCACATGCACTCATGCACACACATACACTTTTAGTGTCCTGTGGTTAGTAGAGAGAGGAAGCAGTGGCGCGTCTCTGTGCTGACTTAATGTCTTTTAACAGTTTGGCTCCAGGACCAGGGGTTGGTCAGAGCTGAGCTAAAGCCAAAACTGGGCCTGATCATCTGTGACGGCAAGAAAAACCCGAGGCAAAGTGAGTGTGTGTGTGTGTCTGCATGCATGTGTGCGCTGTGGTGTGTGTCCATGCTATCTCTGTGTCTGTCTCTCTCTCTCTCTCCCCCTTCTTCCCTCATTTACTCTATTTCAGTCTCTTGTTATATGAATGTGTGCGCATGACGTGTGTGTAGATGTGTGTGAGATGCTTTGCCGGTGGAAGCTACAGGGGACAGAAAACACCAGTGGACTGAATTAGCCGGACAAAGCCACTGACAGAGGCATTAAAGTGACAATAGAATATTTACAGCACACAGCGTTGATTCACTCTGCTGCCTAGTATGCAGCACATCAATATCCTGGAGAATGCTCGTAGCACACTGCAGTGCATCGCTGTGGAAATTAGCCTGGCATACAGTCTCACAGACACACATTTGCACACACGCACACACAGAAGAAACTACTAACTGGTGCTGACTTGAAGGCAAACGGGGAGGGATTGGGAGCAGAGTGGAGCAGAGCAGAGGGGGGAAATAACTGCTGCTCTGCTTGAGTAAGTTCCTCTCAGCTCTGAGGAGAATAGATTGCTGTGTCCCCGTGCACGGTGCTCCCTCTCAGGTGGCCTACAGGACACCAAGTCACCTTGTCATTTAATATCAGACACACTAGAACAGCTGTACCTTACGAGTGTTTATGCTGGTGGGGATTGGTGGCGTAATTATGTGTGTGTGTGTGCTCATGTGTGTTTGGAAATGATTTGAAGTTCTTAGCCCAAAGGCCCTGGGTTCCATCAGAGTGCCTCAGAAAAATCTGCATCGGATCACACAAACATGTCATTCAGTTTGCTAACTTTCTTCCCCCCAACCGCTAACCGCTGGTCCGTTCTCTGTATTCACAGCCAGTTAGATCATACTCACATGCATGACAGGCCTCTCTCCTCTTGTCTCAGTTTCACAGTCCAGAGATGGTGAAATAGCCAACATGTGTTTGAAAAGTGAATTTGCTGCAAAGAGGTCAAACAGCGATGCAGTGCACAGATCCGGGCTCATTTAATTAAGTACGGACCACCACCTACTTAGCTTGATTATGAAACTCTTTCTGCTGTTGCTCTATTCTGCTCTTTAAATATTTTATATCATTCATAATTCACACACGCTGGAAAATTAAGAGCACTTACAACCGTTGTAATTTGAGAGAAGAAACAAGTTGTTGGACTGCCGCATAGTGACAGTGATATATTTACGCTGCACTGATTACAAATGTACAAATTTCTATGTTACATGCATTAGAAGGGGAAACGGAGACTTATATATTATACGTTGGCATACAGCGCAGTAACTGAAGTGTTGAAATACACTGAAATGCAATCCAGCATCTTGGCTTCTACTGAATGAGCCAAATTCTTTGGTGTTTGGCATAAATCAAACAGTGTGAGAAGGAAAAAATCTGCAGTCTCTCTAACTGTACATCATGTGCTACTTCCTGTTCAGTAATGCAATCAGAAGAAGGCTAATAATCTTTAATTTCACATAAAACATGAATGTTCTTCAGTTAATAAGTGAGTGTTACCATTCAGTTAGCTAAGAAATGGCTAACATTAACAAACTACAACATGACAAATATTCCAATACATGGACTATTTCACATATGCACATGAGTGGAAAATTTAAACAAAATTCTAAGATTGAATGTAAGATTTGTATGTGGTTGTGTTAGCAAGCTGGTGTTAACTTTAGCAGGGGCTGACACTTGTTTGCATATCATTAGCCTTATAGCATAATTTCCTAAGTCATAGTTTTGGCCAAATTGTGATATCTGTGTAATTTTACTTCCCTAACACTGCTGATTCATTTCATATAAAGATCACAATTTGGCCAAATTATGCAGAAGCTGATATGTTTGAGCACTTAACTGAAGGCTAATAATCTTTAATTTCACATACAACATGAATTTTCTTCAGTTAATAAGTGAGTGTTACCATTCAGTTAGCTAAGAAATGGCTAACATTAACAAACTACAACATGACAAATATTCCAATACATGGACTATTTCACATATGCACTTGAGTAGAAAATGTTAACAAAATTGTAAGGTTGAATGTAAGATTTGTATGTGGTTGTGTTAGCTAGCTGGTGTTAGCTTTAGCAAAGACTGACACTAATGTGCTGATGGAAGATTTGTATATCATTAGCCTCATAGCATAATTTCCTAAGTCATAGTTTTGGCCAAACTGTGATATCTGTGTAATTTTACTTTTCTAACACTGCTGATTCATTTAATATAAAGATCACAATTTGGCCAAATTATGCAGAAGCTGATATGTTTGAGCGCTTAACTGAAGGCTAATAATCTTTAATTTCACATACAACATGAATTTTCTTCAGTTAATAAGTGAGTGTTACCATTCAGTTAGCTAAGAACATTAACAAACTACAACATGACACATATTCCAATACATGGACTATTTCACATATGCACTTGAGTAGAAAATGTAAACAACATTATGAGATTGAATGTAAGATTTATATGTGGTTGTGTTAGCTAGCTAGTGTTAGCTTTAGCAGGGGCTGACACTTATGTGCTGATGTAAGATTTGTATATCATTAGCCTCATAGCATAATTTCCTAAGTCATAGTTTTGGCCAAATTGTGATATCTGTGTAATTTTACTTCTCTAACACTGCTGATTCATTTCATATAAAGATCACAATTTGGCCAAATTATGCAGAAGCTGATATGTTTGAGTGCTTAACTGAAGGCTAATAATCTTTAATTTCACATACAACATGAATTTTCTTCAGTTAATAAGTGAGTGTTACCATTTAGTTAGCTAAGAAATAGCTAACATTAACAAACTACAACATGACAAATATTCCAATACATGGACTATTTCACATATGCACTTGAGTAGAAAATGTAAACAAAATTGTAAGGTTGAATGTAAGATTTGTATGTGGTTGTGTTAGCTAGCTGGTGTTAGCTTTAGCAAAGGCTGACACTTATGTGCTGATGTAAGATTTGTATATCATTAGCCTCATAGCATAATTTCCTAAGTCATAGTTTTGGCCAAATTGTGATATCTGTGTAAATTTACTTTTCTATTACTGCTGATTCATTTTATATAAAGATCACAATTTGGCCAAATTATGCTGAGGTTGACATGTTTGAGCGCTTAACTGAAGTTTCTATTGACTCCATTTCTAAGCTAATACTAGCAAGTGTCTCAAAAGAACAAAAAGAAAGCAATTATAAAATACAGTAGAAGAAAAAAACATTAATGTAAAAGAGGGACCCAAGTAACAGAATTCAGCTTAAAGGTTGGTACTATGAATGTAGGCGATACCAGTTACTTTGGAAATGGAAGCAGCTAACATCCACAAAAAAGTGGCTCCTACCACAAAACAGACTCCAACACAAACTTTATGTAAGCACATGAGTACACACAAGTCTTACTTTATTAATTCAGAGGAATATGTTTTCATGCCTGCAAAATGTGTTTAAAGATGGACAGATTTCCTAAATACAACACCAGAAATTGAGAACTCCGACAACAGTCCAAGAAATTTGCAGTGAGTTGTCTCTGAATCTCATCTCTAAATCTCTAAACATATTTTTCTTATTTTAACAGATGTTTGGCGTTTGACTGTGACAATTCAGCAATCAACATTTTAGATTTGTTTCTTTTCTGCTGGAGCTGAAACATAGATCGATCATCGTACTAAGACAAATTAAGACCAGTTATGTTATTTTAATGAGTCACTGGCAAATGGTGCTTGACACGATTATTCATCATGGGTTAGGAAAACTTTAAAGATTTAATCATCCTATAATTCTATAAAGAGACTTTTTCTAATTGCCCTATTTTACAGAGTGAAACTTTATCATTTTAAATGCGAGGTCTCAAAGTAAAAGAAAGGAGGACTGGGTTTATTCAACTCTGCGTGCTACTGAAACAAAGTGAGGATTAAAACCAGCCCCAGTTCATGATATTAGCTTTCCCCTCAAAGTCAGGATCTGAACCAGAGCAGCAGTCCAGAGGTGTGGATATTGACCAACAACAGACGACACATGAAAGAGTCCAGCCTGTCTGCTGTCCTTCATTAGGACTTGTCCGGGATGCAGCTGGATGTACTTACCTTTAATAGTGTTGATAATTAGCCCTGCCATTCTACACTCTCCTGACATAAACACACTGCCACTCACACACACACAGAGCCACACACACACTGCACAGTTTATTACTTGGAAGGGAATCATTATCAGGGATAATTTGAAAGCAATTTTGAGGCTCACCTATTACCTCTGTTTTGGTTCCTCCTGGTCATTAGTAGAGCTGTCAGGAAGATTGAATATTACACATTTAGAGGGGGGTCCCTGACTCCAGGTGTCAGGAGAGGTTAGGTAGAGCAAACGCAATGACAGGCCATCTCACATAAAGCCACGGCCTGTCCCCTGATCTGCACATGCATTAGTGTTCCTCGTTGAAAAATGAGTTTGGTTTGTAATTTAGCAAGTTTGTGTATTCATCACAAGGGGGGATGATTCTGGCTAAGATACGTGTGGGCTGCGGTTGGCTCAACCAGTAGTGCCCAAGGTGCGGGAAGAAGTTAAGCACAGCTTTTTTTTTTACCGTGAAAGATTAATCACTGTTTCAGTAGATGCACTGGAGAAGCTGTGGAATATCAATAAAGGCCCCAATTATGAATCTGAGGTTCGGCCATTGTCTGTAGAAGACTTCCTCTTTCCTGGATTAATTATGAGGCCGCCTTTTACCTGCTGATTTTATTAAACCTTTTCATGTCTCAACTTCCATCTATTCTTTGTGCATTAATATGCAGATCAAAAAGAGACAGATTTTCTCTGGCAAACTGCGAGGTCATGCTTCAAATTAGCATATTACTAATCTACATAAAATTGTTCCAAAGACATAGTCTTGTTAGAGTCACAGCTCTGGGTGCAGTTTCACTCCAAGTCAACCATGACAAGTTTGAGTGGGCTTGTTATTCTAAATGTAACACTATTACCTACATTCCATGGTATATGCTTACATATATTTTCTCTAAATGGCGCTGTGCTCATGGCGTGTGATTTACAACTCTTGCACTAGATATCAGTCTATTTTAAGCTTCGGTCACTCAACTGTTTCAGTTCACAGTATTAAAGAATGAAATTGAAAGACAGAGGAGAAGACGTCGTCGCCAGTGTACGGAGGCTTACCGAGAGGTTCTAGTGGTACAGGCACACTTAGACCTATGAGTAATCTGCTGCTGTGTTGTTGATATTTACAAGTAGAATGCAAATGTCATCCTCTCCACAGATCATCTTTTTTCCCTCGTGCCTAGTGGTTGGGTCTGTTTTGTATTCTCTCAGCACTTTAAGGTAAAGTCAGAGAAAATTAAATCATGAAATCATTACTGAGAAAGGTCAGAACATAAATATTTCATAATCTGATATTTTCTATGTAGGATTGAGTTTATGCATGGCAATGTTAAGGCTATAAGAATACAGAAATATCAGGCATAGGGCAAGGTTTGGGTCCCAGGCGAATGAGTTCACAGCGCGATGGCAGGGGAAGCCAGGGCAAATTTTTTGCTGAATGTCCAAACTCTTTTCTAAGTTTGAACAATGACTGTTGAAAAATGGAGACGCTGCATTTCTTTGTAGTCTCTGGTCCAGCTGTCTTGCATAAGTTAATCCTTTTTTACCACATCAGGCAGATCAATAAGGTTATATACTTGCTGGTCAGACTAATAAAACGGTCGGGTAACTCAAGTCTCTGCAGCATGTCCTGGGGTGCTGAGGCCCATAAGTCTGTGTGCTCTGGCTCCCCACACCCTTTCCTTGCTTAATGATCAGGATTAGAGAGGCTGGGGCCTCTACTGTAGGAGGAAGCAGCTGCTTCCATGCTCATTATAACCTCACAACTCCATAGAGTGGTAACAGCTGGAACACACGTTTCAGAGGGAGAAAGCTGGGATACTACGAAGATCTCATGTGGCAATAAGCATTCCACAATGAGCAGTAAGCTGCAGCGCTGTGGCGTTGCATGACAAGCAGATGACAAGCAGAGCGAGAATGAGCGGTGACGCAGTACACGAATCATTTGTTTAGCTGTTTTGTAATTTGATGTTATCAGCTGATGTCTATTGATCAGAAATTCTGCTCAACTTTCTATTACTTTAATGTCATCTCATAATCACCAGTATTTCTCAGTACGTGAGGAGATGGATTCATGGCGAAATGGCATCAGAGTTTCACTTAATAGAGCACTTTAATCAAGGGCTGTGGTGAAGTTAAATGACAACTGTTATCTCCCCCAGACTGTATCTGCGGCTGATGATAATAACAAGATGAGGTGGGCTAATGAAAGGGATGGTGGAGTACACTGATAAGGCTAGCCGCAGTCCAGACTCAAATATTACTTTAATGGCTTGATCATCCTTTGCATTTATAATAGGACAGAGCTTGTCTGCACTGGCTTGATAAAACGGTTACAGTGTGCCGTGGTGACAGGCCATTTGCTAAATACAACATCTCGTGGCTGCACTGAAACACAGATGTACTGCAAATACAACCACGGCCACAAAGGCTGACTGGCACGCAGGCACTTAACAATAATGTTTCCAAATTGAATGGCTGGAGCTGCTTCGCTCAACTTCTCTTAAATACCTGTAGAAATTGAGTTTGCTGCCATTTAAGTTCTCTGAGCAACCATTTTCTTTTCCCTTGCCAGAGGCGTCGCAAACCCCCACGCTGTGAAAATGTGAAATATCCCTGCTAGCTGCCAGGGCCAAGGCTAGGGCTGAGGCAGACCGGCCTGTGCAAATTACCTCGTCTTGCCTTCTATAATTCTCTGCTAATTGTCTGGAAGGCTCTGCATTCAGGTGTGGAATAATACTGACCGGGTGGTGTATTGAAATTCCACCACGTTGGTCCCTGGAGCCACAGTCACAATATCCAGCTCCACAGAGTTGTGAATCCAGAGTTTAGCCTTCTGCATGAGGTAATGAAGAGCCATATGCATTCACAAGAGCTCCTCCTCCACTGTGATGAGGCAGAGGCACCTTTGGGCCTATTATCTCTGCACTGCTATGACAGGTACAGACGCTTCACACTCAGACACCCTGAACTTTCACTACAGAGCACCTCTGAGGAGGCGCTGGAATCATAACAAGGACTTTTATGCTTCAACATCCATCCTATCATGCCTGCGAATAGGGCTCCAATAATAGGATAAGGCAGGAAGAGAGGAGAAGAGAAGAGAAGAGAAGAGAAGAGAAGAGAAGAGAACTTTGACCTTCAACCACCCCATTACGAAATACAGTAAAACACAGACGCCATCCACATATCTATTTACATACATATTACTTTTTCCATTTTTTTTTCTTTCCTTGGAAACTGAGAATAGGTGAGTGTTGAGCTACACTGCACTCCATGTCTCCTACTCCCCAAATAGAAACAAACTCCTCTACTTCTGTCAACATTTTAAAGTACGTGAATTCTATTCTAAGACATGCAGCCACGTCTCAGAATAAGAAAGAAAAATACTGAAAATAATGAACATTATTCTGAGCAACTCGAAACAGTGCGATGCCTTTTCTCTGCAGTCCACTCTTTCTTTTGTGACTTGTTACAGACTCACAAACTCGCAAAACTTAGCGCAGAAGTTTGCAGAAATGGCGAAAAATGTTATATGTTGGGGGCTCGATACTGTCTCAGAGGAAAAAAAAAAAAAACAGCACTTCTTGGATTCGTGCCCTATCTCTGACATGAGGTCCATCATACTGGTGTGAATTTGCAGTTTGCCTTTTCCAATTTCCAGCCGTTGAACTATTGACACAAGAAGTAATGTTTAATCTACGGGGTCGCGCCTGAAGACGTCTACATGACAACAATAAAACCCCTTGACTTCCAAACTGTGCAGAGGTGTGAAGACCTGACCATCACTGCTTGCAAGTTTAATCTTGTTTTTCCCTCATCGGAGCCTGAGTGGTTGTTGAACTATACTGCACAAGATGTCTCCACCTTCCCAAATAAACACAAACCCTTCAACCTTTGACATGATTTTATGTTGTGCCAATGCTATTTTAACCCAGAATGGCCCAGAGTTACTTTTGTGGCAGTTCCCAAATGAATTGTCTCAAGTGATTTATTACCAGTGGATTTTAAAGTGAAAATCATGTTTGTTCCTATAATTATTTTACTGATCATGTTGACATTCACAGCACTCATACCTCACAGCAGGAAGGTCCTGGGTTCGATTCCAACACCAGTCGATGGGGATGGGACCTTTCTGTGTGGAGTTTGCATGTTCTCCCCATGTCTGCGTGGGTTCTCTCTGGGTACTCCGGCTTCCTCCCACCATCCAAACACATGCACTGATAGGTTAATGGGTTAATCTAAATTTCCCATAGATGTGAATGTGAGAGTGATTGTCTGTCTCTATGTCAGCCCTATGATGAACTGGTGACATGTCCAGGGTGGACCCCGCCTTTGCCCATAAGTAGTTGGGATAGGCTCCAGCAACCCCCATGACCCTTGGTAGGATAAAGTGGGTTCAGATAATGAATGAATAAATGAATGAATGTTGACGTTCACAAAAGCTCAGAATAATGTTGAGGAGTATTATATTAAAAACAGAGAAAACTGAAGAAAATATGACTTTTTAGTAAAATATATCATTAAGCCTGTTTACATGACCATAAAAATCAGATAACTGGGTGTAATCTGATAATTACTGTAATCAGATGTGATGCATTTACATGCACTTCATAAATGCGAAATTTGCAAAAATCCTCGTTAACATGTTTCAGTGCATTATTTGATTTCTTCTGGAGTACATACGTATGTTATGATGTAAGATATACACTCCCTGTCATTTTCAAAACATCTGGTCTTGTCTTGGTGACCATGGCAACGCCTATGGTGTCAGCATTAGCTGTCCTAATGTGGGAGCTAATAAGACTACAAAATAGGTCACATGTTGCTGCTGTCCATTTCATTTCATTGTTTGTTTACCTTTTTCCTTAGGCTTACGTTGTCGCTGCGTAACTTCCGTTTTTATAGTTGTGCGCAGATTTAAAAAAAAAAACAAAAACGAAAGAAATCAGATTAACCTGTATACATGCATGAAGACATTGGAGCATTGGGGAGAAATTAAGGTGTGTTAATCCGATTTCTCAAAATCTGATAGCTGCTGTTATCGGATAAAGCCTATCAGATTATCCTGTTTACATGATCACTTGAATAATCTGATAACTCCAGAAATCGGAGTATTGGTGTACATGTTAATGGGCTCATTAACTGAACATAAACCATGTGTCTGCATCCACTGTCATTGATCCAACTCCATGGGTTTTACTGATGAATCAATGTTACCGAAGATGACGGTGTTTCTATGTTCACTACGGAGCTTCTGAATGTCCAAATGGGTCATATCTGGTGACCGTGAAAAGATGACAAACTGTATTTTACTCCAATTATTTACATGTATTGATAGAATTAGTGGATCAACAGGTATTAAACATTTTAGATCAGTAGATGGTTTTGGTCACCGGTGGATGTTTGGGTCTTTATGGGTTAAAATGTGCAGTCAAGTCAAGACACACACACACAAAAAAAGCACACTGAAAATAACGAACCTTATTCTCATGAACAAAACTTGAAATATTGCAGCACCTTATCTCTGTTGTCCAGTCTCCTCTTTGTGTCTGTTTCATCCTGTTCTGTCTTTTATGTTGTTTTCGTCTCGGTAGTTTTGTAGTACAGGATAATCATCAATGCATACATACAGGAATTAGTTTTTTTTATCTGTTATTATTTCATCCATTTAGGTAGAAATTGTCCAGCTTTTGGGAAGGTGCAACGATGCAAAATAAAAATAATTGACAATTCTCCTCAACTGCTTCACAAGTTAAGTGACAGGCTTGTGAAAATGTAAGAAACTATGAAAATAGGAACAGGCATTTGTGTTAAAATGTATCGAGTAACAGTAAAAAGGTGTAAGAAAAATAATTAAGAGCAGGTATAGTATAATGCAAAAGTCTCTGGCCAACTTTGGTTTTGTTGTTTTTGCACAGTTGTTAATGATATGCATTGTTTTTCTTAGTCCAAGATACAACAAGAATGGGCAAGAAATATGTGCATAGTATTAAGATGCAAAAAAACAAAGAAGTCAGAACTAAATGTCTTCTACAGATGCAAGTGTTTAGCGTGCCCTCCATTTGGATTTAGTAGCTATAACTTCAACTCTCTCGGGTCGACTGTCGGGAAGTTTTCTTAAAAAGACTTGTGGTGTGTTATATCAAACTTCATACAGAACATCCCAGAGTTTTTATGTACACTTTGGGCTGTGTTATGTTCTTTACACTGTCCACGTAATCCCATTCAGCTTTGTACATATCCTTTATATTCCAGTTGTGCATATGCATATACAGAGACTAAGAAATGCATATGCGTCATTACAATCTTGTTAAAATGACAAACCCAATGGTGGAGTTTTATATGGTACTATAACTGAAAACTCCACCTAAATGCACTAATGAAGTATCTGTACTTGTTTTGTTTTTTTTCCCATCGCTGGATCCTCACGCTTGGATCCCTTTCATTTTCTCTCTCCTCATCAGCCAGATGCTCATCTGGACTGACCTGCACAATGGAGAAATTAACAGAAGAGAAGAGAAGAGAAGAGAAGAGAAGAGAAGAGAAGAGAAGAGAAGAGAAGAGAAGAGAAGAGAAGAGAAAGGAGAGGTTAACAAATGAAACAAAGACACAATGAGACATGACGATGGAAAATAAGCAAGACAATAGTAAAGGAGTAAATGAAAAAACAGGGGAAGAAAAGATTTTTGCATGATAAAGTAGCACATGACAAAAGCTCAATGGCAAGCCTAAACCAACTCTACTGCAAGCCTCCTTTCCATTGTAACCCTGTCATTGAATGTATGGGCACCATGTGGGTATGCATACATCCTGTACCACTAACTCCCCCGAGATGACTAATGAAGTTGACACAGGGCTTTCAACTATTCATGACTTGAGGTCTGAATTATTTGTCGGGTTGATGTAAGCAGGCAAACTGTGTTTCCAGCGATCAAACCCTGAAGAGAAAAAAAAAAAAAAAAAAAAGCGGTCCCCCTCTGTGGGAATCTTCTGACTAGGCGTGCCTTTGATTTCAGAAACACTGTCTGTTTCCTACATCAACCCCTCACAGTTTACAGCAGCTCCTTGGGGTGGAGCTCTGTGCAGCTGTGGGCATGTGACAGAGAGATGGAGAGACAGAGGAAAAGAAAGGGAAGAGTCGAATGCTAAAGCTCATTATGCGTCTTGCTTACAGGCGTTGTGTGGATATTCTATTAGCCATATCTAAAGTGTAATTGTACCATTGGGGGGGACACTGTTGTCGGGGTGCCAAGCTTTCTCTCAGCGACTAGCGAAGTGTGGTAATCTCACACACCATCTCATTACAGTTTAAACCCCCAGCAGCTGCTCGCATTAGACTTTTATTACACGCTGCCGCTCACAGCTGTGCTGGCATAGCCCTGGACAGGATGGTGAGAGATGGGAACAAAGACAGACAGACACAGGGATTCCAGCACAACATTTGGCTCCCATCAAAAAAGTGGAAATATCGGAGCAGAGGGTTGTAATGACCCTAACAGCCTCGCAGTGTGATAACTCCACGGCCCCCTCTACCCCCAGACCCTAAACTGAGGCCAAGGACAGTCGCACAGATGGACCAAGTCAAACTCAGTCAGATTGGGATTCAATCAAAACTGCCAGAGCAGTGGTCATGCAAAAGGCTCACGCAGGGACAGCTTTCATAAGCATTTGTCTCATTCAGAAAGCAGTATGGGGTGGGGGTACTTTATTATCCCAACAGTCACATCTGTTTCATGAGTGGAAATGGAAATGTGTGTGTGTGTGTGTGTGTGTGTGTGTGTGTGTTACGCATGTGTCACTATGTATCTCTACAGGTTAAGAACATAATAACATGAACACCTGCACAACATGTCAGAATATGTCACATACGCAGGGCCCTAGTGAAAAAATAATCAAAACTTTATCGGAACAAATTCCATTACATCACCTCTTAACCCTTCATTATCCTGATACAGTATTTTATTTTTTATTGGACTGTCTTCTCTCTGTAACACTTTGACATTCTGCTGAATGAAAAGTGCTTCATAAATGCAATTTATTATTATTATTATTATTATTATTATTATTATTATTATTATTATTATTACACTGGTCAACAACACATTTATTGTTTAAGTTTTTTGAGCTGATTTAGAATAATTTTGGTGTGCTGAATCCAAAAATCACATTAATTTTTCTCAATCAGGTCAACTTTCTGAACTATGCTACACATTGGCTTTTTAACATTTTTGCTTTCATTTATGGGCATTTTCACATCATATGATACAAAATTCTTTCATATTTCTTGCAATAAACGAGTTCTGAAGATTTTACTTTTGCCAATTTATGATTAATGTTTTTTTAAATATTGCAGGTGAATGAAATGGCTTCGACGAGAAGATCTTGCAAAAATAAGCCTGACGTATTCTGCTACATCTGCGGTGAATACATAATAAATAATAAATACATCCTGTTTGGAAATGATTTTCTTTCTCTTAAAACCTATTTTGGGTGAGAACTATATAAATAATCAGCTGATAAAGTCACAAAAATGTAATCAATTTTGTGAGAAGATCAAATTTTTCAAAATCAAATTAGCAAAAAAACCTGACCTGATTGAGAAAAACAGATGTCATTTTTGGATTTAGCAGTGCAAAATGGTCCTAATTCAGTTGAAAAAGCCTAGACAACTTGCAAAAAACATTTTTTTGTAACCCAGTGTGATTATTATTATTATTATTATTACTTACTCTGAAGTTCTAAATTACAACCTTAGTGTGTCATTGGAGGACTAAACAAAACTTTATTAGTTGTGTGAAATTTTTCAAAATATTTTATTTTTATGTAGACAATCGAGGTCAAAGAAGTTGACTTATTTGGTTCTTTACCTGTAAGTGGCAAAAAAGTAAAAATAAATAAATATATATTAAAAAAAAGTCATTTAAAGAAGAATGGGAGAAGTTGTCACCCGAATATTTGAGGAACACTTGCACAAGTTTCAGGAAGCGTGTGAAGGCAGTTATTGAGAAAGAAGGAGGACACATAGAATAAAAACATTTTCTATTATGTCAATTTTCTTGTGACAAATAAATTCTCATGACTTTCAATAAACTAATTGGTCATACACTGTCTTTCAATCCCTGCCTCAAAATATTGTAAATTTTGCTTCCCCACCCTGTATTTTAGAACATTAGACCAACATAAGTGCTTCTCCAGACCCCTGTCCACATCCACATTCTCCCTTTGAACACCATTATTTACATTAGTACCATTACTTCATGGTACCTAACAAAGCAGGTACACTCACTGTTCATGCAGAGGTGAACTCACTGTCCTTACTGTAACTGTTGCTCTCATTGTCTTGCAATGTGTGCAGAAATTACCAGAAACAGTCACTTGCCCGTTAAAGGATTAATTTCATATAATGAAGAATTACAGTGTGTGGTCTAAACAGAGTTAAAAAAGTCTTAATATACTGGAAAAAAAACCTTGTAAAAATATTTATATTCATTACCTCTTCTACACAGATTTGTATCAAACTTGGTGGAAGGTGAGTCATGAACCCAGGAGAACCAAGTTAAATTTTTGGAGAAGATCCACGGGGGAAAAAAATTAATTAAACTTTAATTACATCAATGTAATTCCTTGATTTATAAGGAGAAACTCAAAATTTTTTTTTCACTAGGGTTTGATTGATTTAGCAGACTTGGTTTTGGGATACGCTACTCTTCCAGTTTTTAATTAAAAGTTCAATATGTACGATTTGCGTCTGCTTGTGCGTTAGTGTGAAGTTTGTGTTGGAGTCAGTCATCTGTACCTCAGTTTCAGAGCAAACGGCTGCCTTGGCTGCCTACATCCATGACAGTCTGTACGCTTACTGCTGTGTAGAGAAAAACAATCCTTATCTTCACTCCCACTTCTCTTCTGCAAAACTACCTACAGTTAGCGTCAAAACAGAGTCAGCGTATGACAACAAACAAGCAGCTCTAAGCCCAACACAGACAACTTTACTGATGCACACAAGCAAATCTGACATAATGAACCTTTAAATGATTAACCCATAAGGACCCAGTGAGACTTTTGTGACAGTTATCAAATGATTTTTTCTCACAATTTAACCTTTCTGAAGTGATTTATCACCATTTATTATGATATTATCTTCTGACCTTTGCATTTTTTCCCAGTGTATTTTCCTATGTTTAATTGGCTGATCATGTAGATGATGATAACAACCAGAGTAAAATTAAAAGTTATTATATCAAAACAGAGAAAAACTGAAGAAATAGTGACTTTTTCAGTAAAATGTATCATTAACTGAACATAAACCCAGTGTAAATGCTCAAAATGCATGAAATAAACAAATAAATGGATGAAATTAATGAATGGCTGAAAAAAAAGAGTTGTCATTATTTGGTCCGACCCACTTGAGATCAAGTTAATGTGTATGTGACCCCTTGATCTTTTACTGGCTTTTAACCCATAAAGACCCAGTGCTACTTTTGTGGTAGTTCCCAAATGAATTTTTCTCTATTTCTACCTTTCTTAACAGATTTATCACCAATTTTTAAATCTGTATTTTGCATTTTTTGGCGTAAATCATGTATTTTCCTATATTTAATTCGTAGATCATGTAGATGTTCATGAAAACTCAGAGTACATTGAAAGTTAATTAGTGTAATTAATTAATTTCAGTGCAAAAAAAAAATTCAGAAACTTAATTTCAGTGCAAAAAAAATTCAGATACTTAATTTCAGTGGAAAAAAAAAATTCAGATACTTAATTTGAGTGCAAAAAAATTCAGATATTTAATTTGAGTGCAAAAAAAAAATTCAGATACTTAATTTCAGTGCAAAAAAATTCAGATACTTAATTTCAGTGCAAAAACATTCAGATACTTAATTTCAGTGCAAAAAAAATCAGATACTTAATTTCAGTGCAAAAAAAAATTCAGATAATTTCAGAGCAAAAAAAAAATTCACATACGTAATTTCAGTGCAAAAAAATTCAGTTCTAGAAATTCAATGGCTTTTATAATTCAAAATCTGATGAGACAGATTTACTTCCATACAAATCATGTATTTTCCTATATTTAATTCATAGATCATGTACATGTTCATGAAAACTCAGAGTAGATTGAAAGTTAATTAGTGTAAAAAAAGTCAGATACTTAATTTCAGTGCAAAAAATTTCAGAAAATTAATTTCAGTGCAAAAAAAAAAAAAATTCACATATTTAATTTCAGTGCAAAAAAAAATTCAGAAACTTAATTTGAGTGCAAAAAAAAAAAATTCAGATACTTAATTTCAGTGCAAAAAAAATTCACATGCTTAATTTCAGTGCAAAAAAATTTCAGATACTTAATTTCAGTGCAAAACAAAATTCAGATACTTAATTTCAGTGCAAAAAAAAAATTCAGATACAAAAATTCAGGTACTTAATTTCAACGCAAAAAAAAAAAAAAATCAGGTGCTAAATTTCAGTGCAAAAAAATTCAGATACTTAATTTCAGTGCAAAAAAAAATCAGATACTTAATTTCAGTGCAAAAAAATTCAGGTACTTAATTTAAGTGCAAAAAAAAAAAAAATTACATACTTAATTTCAGTGCAAAAAAATTCAGTTCTAGAAATTCAATGGCTTTTATAATTCAAAATCTGATGAGACAGATTTACTTCCATACAAATCATGCATTTTCCTATATTTAATTCATAGATCATGTACATGTTCATGAAAACACAGAGTACATTGAAAGTTAATTATATCAAAAAAGAGAAAAATGAAGAAAAAGTTACTTTTTCAGCAAAGATATTGCTAACTGAATGTAAAAACAAGTGTGTCCATCCACTGTCATTGATCCAACTCCATGGGTTTTACTGGTGAATCGATGTTGTAGGAGATGATGCTTTTCCATGTTCACTACAGAGCCTCTGCACGGCCAAATGGGTCATATCTGATGACCATGAAAAGACGACAAACTGCATTTTACACCAGTTATTTACATGTATTGATTGGATGGGTGAATGAACAGTTGAGATCAATAGATGCTTTTGGTCACTAGTGGATGTTTGGGTCTTTATGGGTTAAATTACTAAAGATAAAACTTCTCCAGTTCTACATATAAGGATCATATTACATTTAAATCAACAGAAAAACAAAATGACACAGCACTGAAAATTTCCATAAACCTTTGACAAATCAGCACTAAAAAGCTGTTATTCTTAGTCACTGGAGTTGTCATTATTTGGTCCGACCCACTTGAGATCAAATTAGTGTGTATGTGGCCCCTGAACTAAAATGATTTGGACATCTTTTACTGGCTTTTAACCCATGAAGACCCAGTGCTACTTTTGTGGCTGTTTTCTCTTTTTCTACCTTTCTTAACAGATTTATCACCAGTTTTTAAAAATGATGTTATCCTCTGTATTTTGCATTTTTTGGCGTAAATCCATGGAAGTAAATCTGTCTCATCAGATTTTCAATCACAAAAGCCACTGAATTTCTAGCACTGAATTTTTTTGCACTGAAATTAAGTATCTGAATTTTTTTTTTTCAGATCCTTAATTTCAGTGCAATAAAAAATTCACATATTTAATTTCAGTGCAAAAAAAATTCAGAAACTTAATTTCAGTGCAAAAAAAAAAAAAAAATCAGATACTTAATTTCAGTGCAAAACAAAATTCAGATACAAAAATTCAGGAACTTAATTTCAACGCAAAAAAAAAAAAAAATCAGATACTTAATTTCAGTGCAAAAAAAAATTCAGATACTTAATTTCAGTGCAAAACAAAATTCAGTTACAAAAATTCAGGTACTTAATTTCAACGCAAAAAACAAAAAACAAAAAACAATCAGATACTTAATTTCAGTGCAAAAAAAAAAAAAAATTCACATATTTAATTTCAGTGCAAAAAAAAAATTCAGAAACTTAATTTCAGTGCAAAAAAAAAAAATTAGACACTTAATTTCAGTGCAAAAAAAATTCAGATACTTAATTTCAGTGGAAAAAAAAAATTCAGATACTTAATTTGAGTGCAAAAAAATTCAGATATTTAATTTCAGTGCAAAAAAAAAATTCAGATACTTAATTTCAGTGCAAAAACATTCAGATACTTAATTTCAGTGCAAAAAAAATCAGATACTTAATTTCAGTGCAAAAAAAAATTCAGATACTTAATTTCAGAGCAAAAAAAAAAATTCACATACGTAATTTCAGTGCAAAAAAATTCAGTTCTAGAAATTCAATGGCTTTTATAATTCAAAATCTGATGAGACAGATTTACTTCCATACAAATCATGTATTTTCCTATATTTAATTCATAGATCATGTACATGTTCATGAAAACTCAGAGTAGATTGAAAGTTAATTACATCAAAAAAGAGAAAAATGAAGAAAAAGTTACTTTTTCAGCAAAGATATTGCTAACTGAATGTAAAACCAAGTATATCCATCCACTGTCATTGATCCAACTCCATGGGTTTTACTGGTGAATCAATGTTGTAGGAGATGATATGTTTCCACGGTAACAACAGAGCCTCTGAAAGTCCAAATGGGTCATATCTGATGACCATGAAAAGACGACAAACAGCATTTTACACCAGTTATTTACATGTATTGACTGGATTAGTGGATGAACAGTTGAGATCAATAGATGCTTTTGGTCACGGGCAGATGTTTGGGTCTTTATGGGTTAAATTACTAAAGATAAAACTTCTCCAGTTCTACATATAAGGATCATATTACATTTAAATCAACAGAAAAACAAAATGACAACGCACTGAAAATTTCCACAAACCTGCGACAAATCAGCACTAAAAAGCTGTTATTCTCTCATTGCACAGGAGCTATTTCCTAAAATACTGAGATAATTGACCTCTCTTGGCATTCCCAGAAAGACTGTAATGAGGCTGGTGTATTTAAGCCAAGTCAAAATAATTACATCTCACCTACAAATCAGTTTTCATGATGAAAAGCAGTGCAAAGATGGCCTGGATGGCATTGAATGCAAACTATCCTGAAGGCTGTTTATCTCATATTTTACCTCCTACATAAAGACTGCATAATGAACGGCACAAAAACTTTTCCATATAATGCAATTCAACACAGCATCAACAAAAGAAAAGAGTAACACGCAGCATACATAAGGTCACGGCAACTGTACGATGATTAAAATGCTTAGACATACGCATTTATTTCATTGTAACCGCAGCCTGCTTTCATCCATGCATGGATGCTGTGTATAATCTATATATCTACACAACGCGTCGGTCTGTGCAGGCGCTGTGTGTGTTCGCTCATCAGTGTCTCACCTTGAATTCAGAGCGAATGTGTCGTTCTTGCAGAGGACACTGGGACACAGAGCCCAGCTGGGGAGGGAGATGAAGCACAGCTGGGGATAATTAAACCCAGCACTGTCTCCATGAAGGGGCCAGGCAGCCAGGCCGGCCCCGGTGTCCCCCCCCCACGACAGAGCAGCTTGAAATGTGGCTGACTATTACACCACAGTCCCTCTTCACTGTTCCCAGATCAGAGGAAAGGCTCAGATCTGACTGAGACTCAGCAGTGGAAAAATGCGCCTGGATAAAAACCCAAAGACACAGCTTGACTTTTGTTTTTATTCCACTAAATGAACAACACTGTGATGCAACCATCCCACCGTCTCATCTGTTTCACCGGAGTGGCAGGACATGCATGAGTGAGCAATGCTGCGTTACAAAAGTAATCTATTACAGTAACAGATTACTTTTTGCTGTAACACAGTAGTGTAAGGCATTACTAATCAATTTTCAGTAACATTTTACTCTGTACAGGGTGGGGAAGCAAAATTTACAATGAACATTTAGTTGTTTTTTTCTCAGCAGGCACTACGTCAATTGTTTTGAAACCAAACATATATCCATCCATCCATTTTCTTCCGCTTATCCGCTTATCCTAACCCTAACCCAGTCACGGGGGTAACAGTCTAAGCAGGGATGCCCAGACTTCCCTCTCCCCAGACACCTCCTCCAGCTCTTCCGGGGGGATCCCGAGGCGTTCCCAGGCCAGCCGAGAGACATAGTCTCTCCAACGTGTCCTGGGTCTTCCCCGAGGTCTCCTCCCGGTGGGACATGCCCGGAACACCTCCCCAGGGAGGCATCCGAAACAGATGCCCGAGCCACCTCAGCTGGCCCCTCTCGACGCAGAGGAGCAGCGGCTCTACTCCGAGCTCCTCCCTGGTGACTGAGCTCCTCACCCTATCCCTAAGGGTGCGCCCAGCCACCCTGCGGAGGAAACTCATTTCGACCGCTTGTATCCGGGATCTTGTCCTTTCGGTCATGACCCAAAGCTCATGACCATAGGTGAGGGTAGGAACGTAGATTGACCGGTAAATCGAGAGCTTCGCCTCTCGGCTCAGCTCCTTCTTCACCACAACTGACCGGTACAGTGACTGCATCACTGCAGACGCTGCACCGATCTGTCTGTCAATCTCACGCTCCATTCTTCCCTCACTCGTGAACAAGACCCCAAGATACTTAAACTCCTCCACTTGGGGCAAAGACTCCCCACCGACCCAGAGAGGGCAAACCACCTTTTTCCGGTCGAGATCCATGGCCTCGGATTTGGAGGTGCTGATCCTCATCCCGCTTGCTTCACACTCGGCTGCAAACCGCCCCAGGGCACGCTGAAGGTCCAGGTTCGATGAGGCCAACAGGACAACATCATCTGCAAAAAGCAGAGATGAAATCCTGTGGTCCCCAAACCAGACCCCCTCCGGCCCCTGGCTGCGCCTAGAAATTCTGTCCATAAAAATTATGAACAGAACCGGTACCAAACATATATTGATGTCATAATCATACCTAACACTATTATCCATACCTTTTCAGAAACTTTTGCCCATATGAGTAATCAGGAAAGCAAACGTCAAAGAGTGTGTGATTTGCTGAATGCACTCGTCACACCAAAGGAGATTTCAAAAATAGCTGGAGTGTCCATAAAGACTGTTTATAATGTAAAGAAGAGAATGACTATGAGCAAAACTATTACGAGAAAGTCTGGAAGATACTATTAAAGAAGAATGGGAGAAGTTGTCATCCGAATATTTCAGGAACACTTGCACAAGTTTCAGGAAGCGTGTGAAGGCAGTTATTGAGAAAGAAGGAGGACACATAGAATAAAAACATTTTCCATTATGTAAATTTTCTTGTGGCAAATAAATTCTCATGACTTTCAATAAACAAATTGGTCATACACTGTCTTTCAATCCCTGCCTCAAAATATTGTAAATTTTGCTTCCCCACCCTGTACATGTTCAATAGCGTTTGTGTTACAACATTTACCCATAATTTAATTGCTCAAATGAAAAAAACAAAACAGCAAGACCGCCAGACCTTAACCCAGGGGTGTCCAATCCTGGTCCTCGAGGGCCAGTATCCTGCATGTTTTAGATGTTTCCCTCTTCCAGCACACATGACAGTCGTTATCAGGCTTATGCAGAGCTTGATGATAGGCTTATCATGTGAATCAGGTGTGTTGGAAGAAGGATACATCTAAAACATGCAGGATACCGGCCCTTGAGGACCAGGATTGGACACCCCTGCCTTAACCCATAAAGACCCAGTGTTACTTTTGTGGCAGTTCGCAAATGAATTTTTCCCTCTATTTAACTTTTCTTAAATGATTTATCACCATTTGTTACAATATAATCTTCTGTATTTTGCATTTTTTTTATGTGAAAATCACGTATTTTTCTATATTTAATTCACTGATCATGTAGATGTTCATAAAAGCTCAGATTAAAGTTAAGGGTTATTATATCAAAAACAGAGAAAACTGCAGAAAAAGTTAATTTTCCAGCGAAGATATAACAATAATAATAAATAATACATCACACTTATATCGCACTTTTTTGGACACTCAAAGACACTTCACAAACAATCAAAACAAAAGGAACAGAGAGGAAAAGTAAGAGGCTCAAGAAAATGCAAGTTTGAACAGGTGAGTTTGGAGTGGTGCAGGGGTCAGCAACCCTGGTCCTAGAGAGCCGCTATCCTGCATGTTTTAGATGTTAGATGTTTTAGTGATTTGAAGTTTTGTATTGAGTCTGAGTTCCTGATGTTTCGTGGGAGTGAGTTCCATAGGGTGGGGGCGGCTGCAGCGAAGGCTCAGTCCCCCAATAACTGAACATAACCCCAGTGTCTCCATCCACTGTCATTTATAAAATTTCATGGATTTTACTGTTGAATCAATGCTGTAGAACAGGGGTGGCCAACCCTGGTCCTGGAGAGCCACTATCCTGCATGTTTTAGATGTCTCCCTCTCACACCTGATGGTCATTATCAGGCTTCTGCAGAGCTTGATGATCGACTTATCATTTGAATCAGGTGTGTTGGAAAAGGGACACTAAAACATGCAGGATAGTGGCTCTCCAAGACCAGGGTTGGCCACCCCTGTTGTAGAAGATGACAGTGTTTCCACAGTAACTACGAAGCCTCTAAGCATCCAAATGGGTCATATCTGATGACTACGAAAAGATGACAAACTGTATTTTACACCAATTATTTACATGTACTGATAGGATTAATGGATCTGTGACTAGGGATGGGAATCGAGAACCGGTTCTTTTTGAGAACCGGATCCCAGTTGCTTGTTTCCTTGGAATCGTTTGCTTGCCTGCTTAACGATTCTGCTTATTGATTCCACCTTCGTTGCCCATGCACGATGACATCACGCATACGCTGCATTGTTTGGTCAGAACGTAGCCAACATGGCATTGAGGCAGAAATGCTCCAAATAGACGACACCAGGGCCACTTGTAAAACTTGCAAAGCTTCCATTTCTTCATAAGGGTAGAATCCCTCCAATATGCTCAAACATTTGCCCACACAGCATGTGATTCATTTGATTTGCCACTTAGCGGCATTTGTGAAGCTAGTGATCTAGTGGCAGAGTGAACACCAGGCCGTCATACGGGCCCAGTTCTGGTTCTGGCAACAAATGTTGTACCCCCTCAAATACAAGTTTCCCAAGGTAGGGGAAAGGAAATGAGGTGCACAACAATGGGAGATGGGCAGAGTCGAACCGGTTCCACGTAGTGAAAATGCGGCAATACTTTCACTGTACACCCCCCCCACCCCCCTGTAACCGGGCCCGGCATCATCTGTTATTATTAGTGGTACATACTATATATGTTATATTTTCTGTGCAGAGATGGAAATATAAAAGACAGTTAATGCAAACACACCCGTTTGTACTCTTTTATTCCCTTACCTAATGAGAATCGGTAAGAGAATCGATAAGGAATCAGATCGAGTTGCAAAATTCATAATGGAATCGGAATCGTTAAATTCTTATCGATTCCCATCCCTATCTGTGACTCAGGGAAATGCACAAGAATTCCAATGTACCTATACTGTGATGTATCTGTGCAAATGATAAAGTCTATTCTATTCTATTCTAGTCTAGTCTAGTCTATCAACAGATATTATTACAGAAGATGGTTTTGGTCACCAGTGGCTGTCTGGATCTTTAAGGGTTAAGGAATCAAAAATGCGTCAGTAAAGTTCTATTTCCTGTTGGTGTTCAGCCAATGGGTGAAGACGGCAGAAGACAGTACACTGTCCACATGGACGTATGCTCATTACTAACCCTAACCCTGCTTTACAGAGGCTAGTTAGCATGATCAATGTGATCAGCAATGACAAGGTCAATCAATCAATCAATCAATCAAATTTTATTTATATAGTGCCAAATCATAAAAGTTATCTCATGACACTTTACACATAGAGCTGGTCAAAACCAGACTCTAAAGCCAATTTCAAGTACCCAATAGAGTCCTCTTATGGGACAAATAAGGTCATATCTTATCTTATCTTATCTTAACCCTCCTGTTGTCCTCATATTCTGTATACACCCCGTGTCCTCCGGGTCAAAATGACCCGTCTTCACTAACTCCCCAATATAACCATCTTAATTGAATTTTAAACATAAAATTTCATTTTGCTTGAAGAAACATGTCATTCACCACAAAATGTATGAATACCTGAGTTTTCCCTCTTCACCTGTATTTCTATAGCTTAAGAAAGAAAATAAATATGCAAAAAGGAGTTTTGAAAGTATTTTTATTCATCCCAATGAGTCAGTTTCTTTTGATTTTTTTTTTCTTTTTTTTTGCCAGTGAATGATGTAAGAAAATATACAACATAAAAAACAACAACTCATTCAACTAATTAGCACATGTCGGGCAGTATGCAAGTGCACAGCCCTTGCAGATATATTTCTTACACCTGCATCACACAGTATGTGTTTTACAGTCCTTCTTTGGCTGGCAGAACTGACATCTCTTCCTCTTACTTGCCCCAGCTGGGGCAGTGGCTGTGGCAGCATGATCCTCAGGTTGATCAGGAGTTCCTGCACTCTGAATAGCTTTGACAACTCCTGCAGAGGCTTCTGTGAAAGTCTCTCTTTCAGCTTCAGGGTTTTCTTCTTCTTCTTCTGAAGATGATTCATCATGCTCTGGGTTGTATTCCTCTCCATCTTCTTCTTCTGATACATCCTCCACTTCCTCTTCTGAATCAGAGTTGTCTTGCTGGACATCTGAAAAAATCAGCTCTAGAGCCTGCTCGATGCTATAACGCGCACTGATGGCTTCAGCACAGAGAGAATTCGAGGTACTGTCATCTGCAGCACAATGGGCAAGAAATAGGGCTCTGCAGTCTACGAGAAGGCCACCTTTCTTGTCTTGTTTACGTTTGCTACTGAATGATTTTAGACAGATCAAAGGCACTGCAGTCGCGAGAAGAACACCTGTATTACATTTGCTACTGATTGATCTGAGACAGAACTACCACATTCTCACATTCTGTGGTGTGTAAATAACTCTGTGACCGTGATTTCAATTGAATTTCACTGTTGGGTCATTTTGACCCGAAGACAACCTTTGTACCTTTTTTCGTACAGCATGCATGGGAATGTGAATAAAGGCAACAGTTCACTTTTTCTAATGTTGGGGTCAATCTAGGAAAAGTCATGAAATTTCAAGTTGAAAAAATATTGTTAAGGGGATTTTTTTGGGGTTTTTAACACAGTGGCGGGTCATTTTGACCCGAGGACAACAGGAGGGTTAAACACTTGGTGACAGTGTGGAGGAAAAACTTCCTTTAAACAGTCTGAAACCTCAAGCAGACCCTGACTCCTGGAGGATGGTCATCTGCCTTGACCAGTTGGGATTAAAGAGACAGGGTAAAGGAAGAGAAAAGAGAAAGAGAGAGAAACTGGGGAAGAAGGGGGAAGTGGGAGACACATGGATGTACTGCAAACTGAGCTTGAACTGTTAAAAAGTAGAACAGCTGCTAGTATAATTACCAACAGCTAGAACAAATATCCATAACTGTAAGATAAGCTAATGTAACAGAGTTAATGTATGTAGTGTGTGATTCCACTTGCCATCTCACACTCTTATTGTATTAATTACAATTTTATTTTATGGGCAGTGAACGCAACACCCCTTCGGACTAGGGTGGTGCACCCCAGGGTAGTGATGGGACTTTTGGCTCTTTGAAGGGAGCCGTTCAGTCAGGAGCCGTTCACTGAAAAGAGCCATTCAAAAGATTGGCTCTTTTATGTTTTTTGCATTATTTTGAAACACCAATGTTTTAATGACTAAATAGGCTACATGTGATGATTGACAATACATTTTAAAGGTGTTTAATTGGCGCGGCAGTAAATATTATCTTATCGTAAAAAAGAATAGTTAGTTCAAATGTGTGGGCTAAATACATGACATAAGAGGTGACATTAGGCAAATGCTGGAATTTGACAAAAAAAAACATCTCAGTACATTATGTGGACTGGTCTGTAGCCTAAAAATGAAGAAGAAAATAAAACATTTTCTTATTAAATAACATTTTATTCTCCTCAAAACAAGAACAATAAATGTGTGTAAACATATGGAAAAAATTGTACAAAACACAACAGTGATTAATCCCTGCAGTTATTTAAATACCTGA
Organism: Sphaeramia orbicularis; assembly: GCF_902148855.1. NCBI lineage: Eukaryota > Metazoa > Chordata > Actinopteri > Kurtiformes > Apogonidae > Sphaeramia > Sphaeramia orbicularis. Next base: position 37,965,924 of record NC_043966.1, on the reverse strand, counting down.
ACTGTAGTGCAATTCTCAGAACAAGAACAATAAATGTGAGTAAACAAATGGGGAAAAAAATGCACAAAACACAACAGTGATTAATCACTGCAATTACAGTACTTAAATACCTAAAAAACTGAAGTACAAATAAAATACTTCAAGCAACATTGCAAAATACCTGATATCTCTAACGTAAATATCAAAATGACACCACATCAGGAGTTCTCTCACTTCTACTCTGTATATAACGCCAATGCCTCCCCAGTGACGCTAAATTGACAGACAATCGGACACTCCCTCCTTAAAAAAAAAAAAAAAAAATGAACGGTTCTTTACAAAGACTCGGTTCCCATCATTTGTTTCAAAGAGCCGTTCAAAAGATTTGATTCGTTTGTGAACGTCACATCACTACCCCAGGGAGATAGCAACAGTTTCGTTGTGCTGTCTACCTGGTAAGTACACACATTGTCAATTCCGTCATTATTTTACATTTTTTATTTTAATTTCATTTCTAAGTGATTGTATTACACCATTATATTTGTGTAACGCTTAGCTCCCTATCGGTCGAGCATATTCTTGAATGAAAATGACAGTATTCTCAATTATATGTTCATAGCATGATTAACATGTAGTGTGTTAGCTAACTTTGATTTTTTTGTTTTAGCTTAGCAGTGTGAGAACAAGGCTCGGGTGTTACTAATGAGACTGACTGTACAGTAGACTTTTCTGCCAGGCATAAACAGCAAGTGTCCAAAGAAGTTTGGTTTTGTCATATCTAACACAACACACTAACGTTTCTATGACTAGTTAGAATTCTTTATCAATTGCAGATTTATCTATTTATCTTCCTTGGCGCTGCGTCCCCTGTTTGAACATGTAAAATATTGAAAAAATGCAAGCGTTCCTCCTGGGATTCGAACATCGTCAACCCTATCATTACTTACTGAGCTATCCATCCACATGTACTTTGGGACACAAATTTATGCATCCCAAGGCTGTCTTAGCTCTTGTATGTAGTCTGAGTCTGTATGTAACTCATAAGGAATACAGGAGTCATGTAACACATTACAATTCTGAGACAGTAATATTGTAAGATAAGGAATTACTTTTTATATAACAGTAACAAGTAATCTGTAATGGACTACAGTTTAGAAGTAACTGGCACAACACTGCAAGCGAAGGCATTCGAAATGATAATTACCCCAAACACAGACAACATGGAGGTTAACTGTAACAAACCTGGCCAACTTTATCAGCTCTAAATTTGCTTTGGCTCTGTTTGAGTCATGGACGCCGGCCATATCACAGCCAGGGCTTGCCTACATCAAGCTGGGGCTGGGGTTTGTCTAATTTGAGGAATGTTTTTTTCTAGTTCCTCCTCCTCCTTTTCCTCCACGAGGCTGATTAATTTACAATGGCACCTCTCTCCATCTCTGACTGGACTGGTTCTGTATCACTGGAAATGAAAAGGTTTACTTTGGATGTTGTGTTAGAAAAGTGAAACTCTCTCCAGATCGCCCAAATATCTTTTTAAGAACCTATACGCCATGCCAACTCAAACAGCTTTAAGACTGAATGAATTGACCTGTCCTACATTTTAAAAAGCCTGTACTTGGTGCGATGATAAAACGCCACTTTCCAAGAACCATCAAACTGTTCGCTGTTGCCAAAGCTGCCGAGGTGAATGACCTAGCGCGCGAAATTGCGGCGTGATTAATCAGAAGAGTCTTGGGAGGAACGTACTACCGGCTGTGCCTGAGCTATCACCAGTGTTTTCACTTCCCTCTGTTTGTTTGAATAACTTAGACTGTTGAACGGAACCATTTGATTACAAAGGCATTCGGTTGGCTCATTAATGATGCTGTTAATGGCGTCCTCCATCATTCTTGAATCACTGTGTTGTTGCACAAGAAGTCAATACAACCAGCGTTCCACCGCCTTTATTAAGTTACACTTTACTGGTCTGTAAAATTTGACTGCAGACATTTTATTTGCCACTTCTTGATAGGTGCACTTGAAATATAGACAGTGTGGAGCACATAGGGCATCTATCTCACTCTTCAGCATCAGCTTATCTTACCTACCATCTCTTCGTTGGTTGTAAATAACACTTGTCTCCCATCTCTCCTTACCCACTATTTGGCTACTTCATTTCAACAGCGTGTAAGTTTGTCACCATAAAAAGGAGCAAACAAGGCCAGTGGGAGATCATTAGCTGTGGTTATTTTAGTTATTTTTCTGATCAGAGCCACAGTGACTGAGAACGTGCAATATGTCTTCATTAAAGAAATCATTATTATGTATTTCTCAGAAGTGGGAAGCCTGAATGTACCAGCCTTAAGTGAACAGCTAGAGGATTTTTGAATAAATCCTACACTGCTGAAGAAATGTGGTTCACTGGTAAAAACGTTAGCACTTATTACCTTAGCTCCCACTAGGAATGGGTTTTTAACAAAGCAAAAGATCCTCTTTCCATTGCAGTCGATTTCCATGACAAGCAGGGATCTTACAGGAAGCTCTGTCACACTGTACACAACACACACAAAGACGCATAGACATGTGCTAATAGACCGACACACACACACACACATGCACACGCACTGTGATCAGTCAGGCATGCATCGCAAAACAGACTCTGGATGCATTATCAAGCGGATTAGGAGTAAAACTGATAAACCCTGTGAGCAGAGCAGCTCACAAACAAGTTATCTGTTTGTTCATTTGGTCCTTCATATTTGTTCTGTTCTCTGTAACCAACCACAGACGAGAATGACACTCTTTTCATATCAGGTAACTATAGAGATTAGCAAACATACTCTACTGCTTCAGTCGCCGTCGTAGCGCTGATAACAGCTCTCCTTGCCTGTGCGTGCATACAACGCAAACATTTTAATTTCAGTGCATCTTCATGTTTGTGAAAGGATCATTAAACTGAGGCCTAATAAATGCAGCTAACCATGATGGATGGCTCAACAACCTCATAGTCTTCTTCGTGCCTCGATGGAGATGAGTTGTTCCTACGATGCCTCATGCATTGTGACGTTTCTCCGAGTTCTTGCGGTGAGGGAACTCACTCCACCCCTCGAATCCATCAGGCTTTAGAGGGGGGCTCTATACAGCTTGTTAGAGTAACACGTCTGACCATGTAGGAGCCCTAATGAGCGGGGAGCTAGCTGGGAGAACCGTGTCTGGACGACAGAGAACATAAATCTCCTGTCCTGCTCCGCGCCCTGGGGACGGCATGAACACCAAAATTGTGTTAGTCTGTGTGAATCTAGAGGGGCGTGCGTGCGTGCGGGTGTGTGTGCACGGTGCATGTGAACACACACTTAATGCAGATGACTATAGCGGTATCCTCCTGGGAGCCTCATCTACCATAGTTGAAAGAAGCAGGTTGTTTGAATTATGATCTAACAATAGTGTTCCACTCCTACTCTATAAATGAATCCAATGCTGGCATATCTATCATCGCCCTCAGCTTGCCTCTTTTCATTTGGAACATGTTTTGGAAATCAACTGAACCATACTCTGTTTTGTACAAGCCACCTTGCTGCAGGTTATGATAATTTATCTCTGTTTTTAGATTTCCTCTACATAAACTCCAGTCCGTGGCATTGATCAGATTTAGAACGTCTCACTTGCTTCCTTTTTCCTTCCTGAGAGACTCCTGTCTGCTTTCCTTATCTGCTGCAGCTCTGTGATATAGAGTAACATATACACTGGTAGTGTTTCTCCTCGGACATGCCTACCTTCACCTTGCAGAGCAACTGACTGCAGCGGAAGGTGTGTAATGAAGGTAAAAGACGCCATTTGTGTATTGATTTGTAGCTGAAGTTTACCTCTTCCTTTTCCACTGTGGGATGTGAGCTTGTATGCAGCTTTAAATAAAACTGTGTGTTCATGCTTGGGTGTCTGCATCAGACAGACCAAAGGAGAGAGAGGGGAGAGAGAGAGAGAGTCTGAGAGGTATGGACAGTGTGTATGCATGTATGCCACAGGAATGTGTGTGTGCGTGTGAGACAGAGACGGTGTATGTGTGAGTTATATAGCCCCGGGGAGCTGCTATGGTCATATTTTAATAACTCGCAGTATGTTGGATTATGTACTGTGGGCTTGTAATATCACACCGTCAGGGCAAAGCCTTAACAGATTCTCTGTTAGCTGGCCCTTAGCAGAAAAAAAACACACATATCAGGGGACTCGCCAAAACATTGTTTTCAGTTCTGCAGCACTTGTGAAAATGTGAGCTCCCACATGATTCCAGCTCAAAGGTATGTCTTTGCCGTTTTGTCTGCCTCAGCACGCAGCGCTCTCTCCCAGCTACAATGAACAGAGCTCCAGGTTTAATAGGCCTTAAGTAGCGCACCCCCTTTGCAGCCTTTGAAGAGCAAACACTCTCTCACTACACACACGCACACACACCCACAAATATATATATTTATATACACACACTGCTGTGTGAGCAATAAAAAAACAGTGGAACAGTGGCTAGTTCTCTCTCTGACACATCAAAAGGGGAACTAAGGGGAGTAATGTGTGGAATGGTGTGTGTGTATGTGTGTGTATGCATGTGTGTGTGTGTAGACCAAGGCCGGGATGCCATTAATGGCTGAAGTGTTGTGGTTTTAACTGCTGGAGGAAGCTTTAAGGCTGTGACTGGCAACTTTCATACAGTAGTTTTAACACATGGCCCTGGTTCAAGCCGAGGCGATGTTTGTGTATTAAAAAAAGATTTGCTTGGGTGTCCTTTTCTTACTCGAACAAAGTGCAGACACTATAGCTATACGACAGTCATGCGGTTGCGAGAATTGCTGCAATATCGCGTCTCCTCGTTAAAGTCACGTAGCTCACACTTTTAAGTAATAAAGGCCGATACATAACATCCACCCAGGCTGTTTTGGAGGAAAAAAAAGAAAGTGAAAGAGAACTGCAGCTCGCACCGTGTGAGGGCATCTGTGTAGGAGTGAGTTTGCATGTAAGTCCATATGCATGTTCACGTGTCTGACTGTGAGCTAGATCGTATAACCCATGCACTGAAGGAGAAGGGGAAAGTTACAATTAGCCTGCCGCCGAAAGCATAGCTCCGGCCCATCAGGCATGTTTACACTTCAGTCATGCGGTAATTGCATATGTCGTCTTTTGTTTTCTATTTCCCATAAAGTGAAGAACATAATGAGGGAAAAAGCAAATTAGAGTTGATAAAAAAACAATACCACAAAGTGCTCTTTTTGTCTTAAAGCTCATTTAGGCCTCAGAGAATGTCTATGGAGTTTAAAATGGGAGGAACTGTAAACAGGGACTGTGCTTCACTGGATGGGAAACTTCTGTTAAGCCATAATGAGAATGCATAATGACACAAAAAAGCGTGATAGAGCTCGACATGCAAGTGCCTATATTCAAGAATATGAGAGAAGAAAAAAACATTGCTCCTTTTTTTTCCTGCCTCCATTTCTTGTTTTATTCTCTGTGATATCCATTTCAAGCTATAAGTGGCAAGGAGATGTCTTCATTAAATGTTTAACGAAACACGCTTCAGTTCTTCTTCATTTTCCTCTTCTTTTTTTTTTTCCCTCCACAGTCATACCCAATAGGCGATGAAAAGGCAAGTACAAATGATACAAAAACAAAGAATAGGAGTGACTGCTCCTAATGGGACTGTTTGCAGCAGCTGCATTAACAAGCTCTGTTTGATTTCCTTCTCCTAAGTGAAGTTGTCAGCCCATGTGTCCAGCGCGCTATGTTTAGGATGTCTAAAAGAGTTGTGTTTTCTGGCACCCGACGATAATAAATGCTAAAGGGGGGGGTGACCTTATGTCTCTTTCCCTCTGTTGCTTTACGGTCATTCTCAAAACAGACCGAAAAATCCTCCTGAGCCGAGGTCAAGAATCCATCAGCAATCCATTTATTATTATTATTTTTTTAACAATAACACGGCATTTCCATGCAGACTCTGTGAGAAACGGGCCTGAGGGAACACAAGGAGGGACTGCCTCTGGTGTGGTGAACTCCTCTTAAAACATTATAATGCAACACGGGCATATTACTTTCAATTCAGTCTCTTGTGTGTTAAATAAGGTTAAAATACTTGTACCTCTCTGAGTGTAGTTCTTTACATATGCAAATGTGAGAATGCTGAATTGTCTGCTTTAATTTACATAATGTGAATCATGAATGCGCCTTAGATTTGCTTGGTTGATTTCCAGCTATGCTCAGAAACAAAATCCATATTTGGCACTGTAAAAAAGGAACAAAGATTAGAGTTTTGTAAGGAATGCGAATGCCAGATTACACATAGCCGACACACACATGCACAAAGGCGCACACACTTCTCATGAAGCGACGTATTGTGAGTGAGCTGCGTGTTATGGGAATGATTGTGAAATGTTACTTCACTATGACTGTTTTTTTTTTTTTCCTTCTTGTTTTTGATGAAAATGCATTGCCTTGTCCTTGGAAACGTGGCACAGCAGTCGATATGATTCTACTCACTCAGTAATACTCTCCACTGTGAGAGCAACAGACTAAAGATGCTCTTCAACTGATGAAACAATAGAGAAGGGGGGGGGGGGGGGCAGTCTTTTGCCGAGTCGGCATTATTGGATTTGGATTGTAACATGGTAGTATCAAGTTAGGCTGAGAAAGGAGGGTTGGTGGGCAGGTGGGGGGGCTGTGAATATCACATTGGAATGGCAATAGACAAGGGCTGATTGTTATTGCACCGCACTTCCATTAATAATTCAATCATTTGACCCATGACATGATTTCCCGTAAAACAATCTGATCCTCTGAGGGCTGATAGAGATATGTGAAATCTATGAATGTGTGTGTGCGTGTGTGTGTGTGGTGGGTCTATGTGTGTCTGTTTTGACCTTCCCAGTATGACACTGAACCAAAGCCTGAGGCAACAACTACAAGTATAATATTTAGAGAGGAGGAGGAGGAGAGGACAGACTTAGAAAAGATATTAAAAAAGTGCCTTTAAGGTGAGAAGTAACTAAGTAGAAATACTTTATTTTCAGGTATCTGTACTGGAGTTGAAGACCTAGTTTTCCTTATAACTTTTTAGCTTTACACTCTACATAATTTAGCACAAATATCTGCTCTTTTCACTCCTTACATTTTTAAAAAATCAGTTGTTACTTTAGTTTTAATGTGTTTCAGGGACATTCTGCATTTTTTATTAGGGACAATGATCCAAACAGTTGGGTCAGGTATTGTAACAATTATTATTTTAGGAGCATGTATCATATATAAGTTATTATCTATCAGTCTACATGCAGGAAATAATAATATCCTGACTTATAAAATCTAAAAATGACCAACAAGTAACATATGTAACTCACTTTTTAACAGAAAAAAAAAAAAAAAAAAAACCTTAAAAAAAGATCTGACACTGCTCCACCAGTGGTGTTTTTTTTGGAGACATGTGTTATAATAATTAAGCACAGGTACTGAACTGACACTGGGTATCAGCCAGAGCTGAAGAACCTGGGTTTAGGTGTTTACTGTATATCAGAACTGAACATATTAGTTTGGTGCATTTGTACTTTTTATTTTATACCATTGTGAGCTTTCTCAACATCAAAACTGACTTCAGCCTGAGTGAATGAAGCAGTAATACCCTAAAAAGTTGATTATTGGTCTTACTGTTGGTGTGTATTACATATGAGAAATGTAAGAAGATGAAAACTTCATACAAGGACATAAGTAGACCATTATGAAGTAATGAATGTAACTTCGATGAACTGAAAATATTGAAATGGACCTAACAGGATGAATGATATGAAATATGAAACAAACAGAAAATGAGATGTTGGAAGACAAAAATACAAGACTAAAAAGGTATAAAACATGCAACACAGGACAAAAAACTAATAAAAGAGGTTAAAGGAAAATGCATAAAATAAAAAATATGAAAAACACAAAAGATGAACTGTGTAAAAGATATAGTAAGAGGAAAAGTATGCGAGGGGAGTCTACAGATGGGAAAATGTGGAGTCATACCCGTTAACTTTTGTGTTTTTAATACTGATGCTAACTGTAACTGAAAGCAAACCTCTCAAAGCAGTGAAACAATGTAAAATATTTATATTCTCCTACTCTACATCTTAGAGGCAATTTTTGTACATTTTGTTACAGAGCAAATATTTTACTTGCAGTTGAATCTTTTCATTTTGGTGTGTGTGTACATATATATATATATATATATATATATATATATATATATATATATATATATATATATATATATATGTGTATATATATATATATATATATATATATATATATATATATATATATACACACACAGTATATATATATATATATATATATATATGTGCTTCTATGAAACTGGGTTCATTTTGGTACCTGGCACTTAACCAGCTTTTTTGGACCCAATAATAATATAAAAATGTCTACATATTTCCCCCCAGGATGTACCTAATGATGACCTCGGAAAGACGCAAAAAAACAATTATACTCTTGCTCTGAGCCATCCCAAAATTAATGAATTTTTCGTAAAATATTGGGACCAAAAATAGGACCAAAATTCTGACAGAAAATGCTACCTAGGAGTTGGAAATGCTTGAAATGGTCTTATATTTAATATATAAATAAAGACACTGTGTTAAATTTGTCAATCCTGGTGGTTTTTCTAATCCAGACGTAGGTTTTTCATGAATCGGCAGTCTCATTCCAAATTTCGCACGTAAACCATCGTGTCCACTCACATTACATACGGACCCTGCCCATTTAAACATGAATAAATCACGAGTGATTTTCCAACAGCGGTCATTTTTGTGAAACACTCTGCCTTGCATAACTAGTTCGATTCCCAAAATGTACATGAGAGAATAAAAAGATATTCGAAAAAATAGTAGTGTGTAATTTTCGTGTCCTTTTAACTGTTACACACAGATTCTTGAATTGAAATAATGTAAAACTGTGTTTTATCTGAAAAATGGTTTCTCTTTTTTCTCAGTAAATATTTATTTTTTAAATACACCCAAAATACTTCCAAACTTGCTTCATAACATTAGTCTACATCTGGTTTGAATTTTTAGCCCCTTTATCCTGTTTTTAAGGACCAGTTTCACAGAAAAAAAAGATAGATAGATAGATAGATAGATAGATAGATAGATAGATAGATAGATAGATAGATAGATAGATAGATAGATAGATAGATAGATAGATAGATAGATAGATAGATAGATATGTTGTTTTTTGTCGATCTTTTATTGAATCTATTCTTAAATACATATGGGAATTCCTATGTATACTGTCCACTTGTGCCACCGTGTGAAGACCTCTTTGCTAACCTATGTAAAACTTTGTAGATCTACCATTTAACCTATAAAAAAAGACATAAGAAGTGTAAGAAAGACATAGTGTGAAAAAAAAGTGAAAGCAGTGAAAAGCAGCCACGAGACGAAAACAACCTACAAGATTGAGTGGAAAGGATTTCAAAGAAGACAATATAAAACTATATACAGTATGAAAACTAAGTAAAAGAGGAAACAGAAGAAGAAGTAACAAAAACAAAACTATATAATAAGGCAAAAACATTGGAAAAGGCACAGGATGTTGAAATTATGAGATAACCAGCTAAGAAACATAAAAACACACTAGGGTCAAAATTATGTCAAGACATTTGATTAAAAACAGACAGATGACAGTTTCTTTTCCACATAAAAAGCCAATAGAAAAGTTTTGTACTTTGAGGACATTCCGGCGCCTGTAGTTTATAATTTTAACTTTGAATCAAGAAATTGAATCTGTACTTCTACATTTACTTGTTTTTTTTTTAAATAACTATCTGTACTTGTATTTGAACAGACAGTGTGTGTACTACTTCTGCCACCTCTGCCTGGATCTGAAGGTTGTTGCTGTGTTTCCCGAACTTCTGAGCCAGCTGCCCCCAAGGGTGCTCCAGTACGCACGACACAGAAATGGAAGACCTTGACGCAAACTAAGCACTTACAAAAAAAAAAAAAAAAGAAGAACACAGGCAGTACTCCTGAAAGAACAAGCAGAAAATCCGAGCTATGTATGCAGAGTGCATTAAATGTAACAACATCAGAGTGAGCGGAGTGGAAACAAAGCTCAGTAATATCATAATACATTGTTTTAGGGATCGTTACTGACAGAGGAAACTGAAACTGTGGGCTGATCCAACTGAGGCCTGACGCACCAGATGAATGAAGTGACGCGCACGCATGCACGGCCACGAGTGCGCACACAGTAACGTGGATCTGGCGTGCACGCTCATGGGGAAAGCATGGGTGCCATTTATCAGACTGCAGACACGGGAGAGCCTTGGAAGGGGAAATCTGTCCTGTGATGGCTGTAAATGAGGGCTGTGGCGGCGCTGTCACATTGCGTTTGGCTGGGGGGGACACGGAAGGGGTAGGGGAGGGGGGGTATGGACACTGTGGACGGATAGGATGGAGTGGGGAAGCTGGAGCATGGGCAAGGTGTGCTTCTGTCACAGCCAGTGCTGCTGCTGCTGAGATAGAAGAGAGAAAAAAATAGAGGAAGGGGTAGAGTGAGAGGAGGTAAATTGAGTGCAGAAGAAGAAAGGAGTGAGGAAGAGGCAAAGGTAATGATCAAGACAGAAAAAAACAGAAGCAGAAAGAGAGACAGACACAAGGAGTGGGGAAGCAGAAGCAGCAGCCCTGCAGGGGAAAAAAAGAAAAAAAAAAAAAAAGCAAAGAAAGAAAACAGCTTTAACTCAGCGCTGTCAGATTGGTGAAGCATTACTGGGTGTTATACCACAAGAATATTTACTCTAATTAGAGCCAGCTAATGTGTCTCCAGGTATAAAAGCTGTCTGCACTTCCCTGAGAATAATTACAAGCATAGAGCATGCATTGTCCAGGAGAGCGCTGCACAGCTCCCTTTGTACATCATTAACAGTTCACTGACAACAAAAGCAGAGTTAATAGAATGTAATGTGGTCTCCTCACCCATCCGTTTGTTCAAATGGTCATTAGGGTAATGCAGAATAATTCCTTCCTTCTGCGCTCCAACCCAAAAACTCCACGACTCCTCCCACCTTCCCATGTGCCCCCTTTTCCAGTTTCATTCTAATGTGCTCGTCTGTGTACCTTCATTTTTCTTCCCTCTCTCCCTCTTCTTGACAGAGATTTTTCTCTACAGCCTCTTGTCCCCCACATCAAGATGATAAACATGATTTCATGGCACATTACAGTCATCAGTCTTTGTAAAACACACAAAATCCTCTATAAAAGAATTAATTCTCTCTTGGCGAGACAGAGCCAAATGTATAGATTTACAATTCCACACTCAAGTTCCCCACCATGTTTTAATGCATCATAAACACTTGGTGTTTTTTGGTCTCCGTTCCAATAAAAACAGAGAGCGCGGGGGTGTAATATCTGGAGCTGGGGGAAATTAAAGCTGAAGTTCCCTCTCCTCCTCACAGCACTCCCAGCTCTACACACACACACACACACACACACACACACACACACACACACACACACATACATACATACACTCCGTTAATCAGCAGCCCGGAGAGAAATCTAAGACCACATCTACACCCAGTGGAGGGAACCTGATACAACCACATCTTTTCCCCCCTCCTCCTTCCCACATTCCCCTCTTTCTCTTAATCATCCACACACACACACACACACACACACACACACACACACACACACATGCTCCTGCTGATAAATTAGACACAAGGTTCAGAAAACGTATGATTAACTAAACTTAATGAAGACTGAAAGTGATCTCAAACAAGGTAACAGTAGAAGGGAAGCCTTTGAGAAAACATGAAGACTGCATTAGAAAAGCAGCGGACAGTTTTTTTTTTTTTTTTTTTTTTCCATTTCTGCTTCTTGCTGCTATTTCCAAAAGTCCTTTCAGTGTGCGGTGACAAACATAACCCTTCTGACTGGTGGAAAAATAAATCATACTTTCAAGTGAAGACAAATGCCTTATCCACTGGGAGTAGCCTGAGGCTGTAGTCATAATGGCCTCTCTCCCTCTCTCTCTTTTTCTTTTTGCCTCCTTCGCTTTCTATTTCCTTTTCTCTCAAGGCAGGGAGTTTCCCGGACTAGTTTGAGACGTCCACCCAAACTAGGCTTACGCAGCACACAGCTAGTACAGATCAGCAGCAAAAGCGAATGCCATGTTCTTTGCTGTATTTTCTGGTGAATACTATTTCAACCTCTAAAGACCCCAAACAACCACTGGTGACCAAAAGCATCTACTGATCTAAAATGTTTAATAACTTCTGATCCACTTATCCTATCAATACATGTAAATAATTGGTGTAAAATGCAGTTTGTCATCTTTTCATGGTTATCAGATATGACCCATTTGGATGTTCAGAGGCTCTGTAGTTACCGTGGAAACACCGTCATCTTCTACAACATCGATTCACCAGTAAACTCCATGGAGTTGGATCAGTGACAGTGGATGGAGACACTTGTTTTACGTTCAGCTAATGATAGATTTCCTGATAAAGTCACTTTTTCTTTAGTTTTCTCTTTTTCCGATATAACCCTCAAATTTAATTGGAGTTTTTCCAATCCAATCCACATTTATTTGTAAAGCACTTTAAAATAACCACAGTGGACCAAAGTGCTGTACAAAAAAATAAATAAAAAACAAAATAACAGAGTGAAACATCTACATGATAAAAGACTGGAAACTGACTGAATCGATCTCTTGGATGCTTTTAAATCCAAACTCAAAGTGCTAGAGACTAACTCAATAACTTACACTTATTTTTTATAGTTTGACTTGTCCTGTAAATTATTGTATGTTATAACTGTGTGTTTTATTTCATGCTCCCGCTTGGCCAAGACTCCCTTGGAAAAGAGATTCTTAATCTCAATGGGATCTTTTTTTTTTTTTTAATCTTTTTAATTTTTTTTTTCTTTTTTTAAAATAAAGGATATAATAATTGATTTTCACTGAAAAAAATGCAAAATAGAGACAATAATATTATAATTAAAGGATGAGAAATCACTCAAGAAAGGTTCAATCTAGAGAAATATTCATTTGTAAATTGCCACAAAAACAGCACCGGGTGTTTATGGGTTAAGACGTGCATGCTGGTGAAAAGCCCCTGAGGCCAAACTGCTGTTCAGTTGCAATTTCTAGTAATAAACAAGAGGAAACTCATTAGTTGCACCTTTGAATATCAAAACATAATTATACTCAGCGCATGGCACAAGGTCATCACTCATGTCTGATCTCGTGTCAGAGCCATAAAATCATGGATTTCCTACCGCTGCGATCCCTGCCTATGTTTTTTTTTTTTTTTTAATGCATTTGGACCTGGCTATGTCTTGGCTCAACACGGGCCAGGCCAGCTGCAGAAGTCTGTCTCCCCTCCTCTGCTCTCAGTGCTATCAGGTTGCCACTCCTCCTCCTCCCAGCCCATTACACAGGCCCTCTTTATGCTGCGCTAAAAGCTGCTCATGTTCAAACACTCCTGGGAAAAGCTCCTTAAAACACGTCAGGATGAGAGGCCTCTGTCTGGTAAAATATTAATAGGAAGTTAATTGGTTGTTAATGGACTGGTGCTTTGGTAGGAATCGCCCTCCATTAGACAGGACCGATGAAACAACCCATTCAGAGGTGTCCCCTTACCACCTTCACAATCTAATTGTTTTCCGGTCACTGTAGCCTTGAGATGTGGTAACCTGGTGTTAAAGACATTATTTCTCAAGTTTTATGTGAGGTCTTGCGAGAAGTTTTGTACCCTTCACCAACCACATTTTTCCTCAAGCAATGTGGGTGTCTGGTTACTTAAGGATTCCTCCCTATTAGAATTGCGCACTAATTTCTTTTTAATTTCCTCTGACATTTAGCCTTCTAACATCCACTCTTTTTACTCTAATCTGGATTTAAGGGTAGATTTATAACAGAAGAAGTTCAACACCAATATGCATGAATCAGACTTGGTTGACCTTTATTGTGATAAAATGCTGACACAAAAATTTTAATCTGTTTTTGGCTCTTTTGACTCCATCCCATTCACTGTGTAGAGTAATGTTGAGTATATCCACTGTCAGTGATGTAAAAACATATCTTAAATGATAAGAAATATTAAATTGTTTGGCATTATACTGACTTAGAATTACAATGGAATCTGCAGTAGCTCTGTAATGACTGCACTATGAATGTGATTAAAAAACTTGATGCTCTGCTCACCCACCATAATTACAAGTAACTAAATTAGATGTAATTTTATGTATTTTGCCTACAGATAACATTAATAAGCCCATTTATCTTTGATAATAAAACATGTTTTTTTTTTTCAACATTCTTTTAATTGGAATCAACGTTAAAAAAATATATATATAAAAAGTGATAGTCATACAAGAAAAACAATGCTTTTGGATTTCCCACATAACATAAATGCAGTACCTACCCCATCCCTCCCCCCACCCTACAAATTCCCAGGTAATACAACATGTTTTAACAGAACTCATTATTACCCCGCCACCCTGAAGGGGAGGCAAGGGGTATTGTTTGTTTGTTAACACTCTAGCAGCAAAACTATTTGTTGAATTCGTACCAAATTGGGTTTATAGATTGCTAATGACTCAGAATAGATCTGATTACATTTTGGGAAAAGTAGGTCAAAGTTCAAATTTTTTATTTATTTTTCAGATGTTTTTTTCCCCATTTACTTATAATGGGCGAAATTTCAAATGTCTGTAGCAGCAAAACTATTGGTGGAATTCATATCAAATTGGGTTTATAGATTGCTAGTGACCCAGAATAGATGTGGTTACATTTTGGGAAAAGTAGGTCAAAGTTCAATTTTTTTGTAAATTTTTCAAATCTTTTTTTCCCATTTATTTACAATGGGTGAAATTTCAAATGCCTGTAGCTGCAAAAATAGTGGTTGAGTTCATACCAAATTAGGTTTATAGATTGCCAGTGACCTAGAATAGATGTGGTTACATTTTGGGAAAAGTAGGTCAAAGTTCAAACTTTTTTTTTAATGAATTTGTAAAATATTTTTTCTTCTCCCATTTACTTACAATGGGCGACATTTCACATGTTTAAAAAAAAAAAAAATTGTTTCAATTTATTTCATACTTGGCACATGTATAGAGGCTATTGATGTGCTGACATGTCAATGCCAAAATAAGCTACAATATGTGCGAGGGGCGGGGTTTGTTGTGCCTGGTACCACTTGTCTCTTCTATAGTCACTGTCATGAGTAGCATTAAAAGTTATAACTACAGCTCACCACTTATTTACTTTATTATGCACAATAAACTTGATTTCATATCTCTTGCTTTCTCTCCAAAATTTGTAATTAAAGTTATGCATATTTATCTAGAGTACCATGTCGTATTAAATGCAGCCTTCTAAATAAAGGTGATCATTTGAGGAAATACAGTATATATGTGTAGAAGATTGAAACGCTGACATGGACTAAATATTGTGAATATGTCCTTTCTGTGCTGATTTGCTGTGAGTTGCACAAATGCAAATATTTATCTGACTCTACCTGTTTTTTTCCACAAGTTACACTAAATGAGTGAATGAACTTCCTGGTTGGCTTACATATCAAGTTCCTAAAAGAGTCATCAGGGAAAAACTGAAACATGTGGAGCCTGGAATACAGTCCTACAATATATATATTCTTTTTGTCTAATTCTTCTTATGTTCTTGTTAAAGGGTTTACATGTGACTCAAACCTTATCCAACTATATGAGTTTAAACATTTATGGAAGGTAAACTGTTGAGAGGTTCAAGTAAATGCTGAAGTAAAAGTTCAGACTCTTTTCTGTCTTTTTACTTCATCTTTTCTTCGTCTACACATAAGGAAACACTTTTAACTTTTGTTGTTTGTGGCCTCTGTGTTTGTGCTTTCTGTGGTTGTTGTTCCCCAACAGGAAAAACTCCCTCTTCTGCTAGAGTAGGCATGTAATATTGATGTGTAGCAGACTTAGAGAAACAAAAAATCAAATGGAATCTAAACTCAGTTCAAATGTCGACATCAACGCATACATTTTTGATCATTGCAAACCTACGAGACGCCATTCCTTTTAAGGGAAGCCACAGGAGGATGTGTAGCATGGAATATATTTAGAAATAAGTGATATTTCAGCATGTCTTTCAGTACCAACCTCGTTCAGCTCCAATTCATTTATGAGGGGGACAAATACTTGTTGAAAGAGGTTGTTCAGGAAATGGGACTTAAAACAGTGGTAGAGGTTAGGCAGACAGACTGCTTTTTACAGTTTGGGCTTTTAAATGCACAGTATAACTAAAATAAACCTACTCTTAAAAAACATACCCTTGAGACAATAGTAAGTACTGTAAAAATGAAGACAAGTCTACATGTTTTCCTATGACAAATCTAATATAACCTAAAATTAAAAACATCTTTGTGCAGTGAACGCTGATACATTCTATTAAGATGAATCTCCTTTCTCATAACTCTGACTATTTAATGGTAACCTCGCTAAAATACTCACTGACTGTGTCCAATTACATTATGAGGCAAATGTCAATGGATTCAACAGATGTTGTGCTTCGACACCACTGTGGAGCCACACTTGAACCAATGTAGGTTCAGAAGCCGCCACTAGATGGAGCCAAAACACAGGCAGTGCTTCCTAGATTTCAGATAAGCAACCACAGCTGTTTCCTTCCAGGATAAATTGATGGCCTCCTCCTTTGAACAGCTCTGTGAAAGTTCTGGTTTGCTGCCGCTGTGATCTATTACCTGGCAGACTGAAGACTGGGAATAATCTTTACGGTAGATAATGCAATAGTAGATAAGATCTGTCTGTTTGAAGCTTTCTCAGCCTCTGTCCGCCGAAATGAATCTATCAGACGCTGGAAAACCAGATGATTTTGACTGTTATCATCAATGATTTTTTTACCTTTTGACATCCACCTTTTCATGGAACCCAGTGATAACTGGAGGTTGCAGCCAAAACACACATACTAGACTTCATCTGAAAGGGACTGTCCTCTAGTGTCTGTTTAACATGTGGCTGAAAAACAATCTAATCTACCTCACTCTAAGTACAGCTTATATATAACCATAACACCTGCCTGAAAATGGGTCACCAGGTGGATGTTAAGAGCTTAACTAACATGGCCAATCTGAGCGGCACTGTACATTTGATTCTATTTTATGTTTATCTTTTTATGATGCTGGCTTAGAAATAGAACTGAACATCCTTTGCCAATTCACTGCCTGTTTGCTCCGTATTTCTATGTGTGACAAATAAACCCCCCTTGCACATGGCCTAAAAAATAAAAACAGAACACAATACAGAATGTGCTATTCACATCCTTCCACTGAAGTATTAACCAACACGTGAACACTCATGCTGCAGTTTTATTACAAGTTAAGCAGTAAATGTTGCACAGGAGCAGATTCTTTGATGGACATTTAGCAAAAAAATTCCCACAAATTGTGATGAGTACATGAGGACACACACAGCAAAGAGTTTGCAAAAAACATGTTAAGAAAATACAAGGGTAGAAAAGTTGGAAATGTATGAATTGTGGAAAAACTGTACTTGAATAAACACTCAAAAACAAGCAAAGCTTAAAAAAGTTTACCACAGTGTTCATAGTCGCTTCTTTTATCCAATTATCTCCTTCAGTTTGTTTCTGGTGTGTGTGTGTGTCATTACAGAAATGTATCAGTATACAAAGCAAATTCATGGACATTATGGAGTCACTTGAAGTTTACAAGTGTACAGGCAAAACATGGCACCATTCACATTTGGCACCGACACCTAAAACTATTAGTCAACCATGTATTTCTATGGATGAGAGCGTCTGACAAACAAACAATGTTTTATCTGCCTTGAGGCGAGACAGTTTGGCTTCTTAGCGTGCATGCCACAATAATTTATTAACAGTCAATCAACAACTTTGTTCAGCTCAGGTATGCACAATAACAGTCACTGTGAAAAAGACTGTACTACTGCTCAGGCAAGTTATGGTGATGGGAACTTTGCAAACATGAAACATTAGGAGGTGTTATCGTCAGTGTGAAGAGTTGAAGAAGTTTACGTGCTAGCTGCTGGGCTGACCATGGGTTTACGTGGAGGAATGCATGCTAAAAAGTGGTTTAACTACGTATTTAGCTCCAGAAGTGTTAGCTGTGCATATGACAACAGTTACAATGTGATTAGATTACAATAGACTGGAAGAATGTGCTGGACTCCCTTTGGCTCATGGTGATTCTGTAGCTTCTTTCAACCCGTGAGATCATACACCCTCTCTGGCCGTTACAGGTCCATCAGGACTGAGCGCCTGAGCTGCTGTGATGTACAAATCATCAATCATCAAGACTCTTTCTGTCTGTTTCTTTAGGCCGTGTTGTGGAACAGGATGGGCTTGACCACGCCTGAGAGGATCTTGGGCACGTGAACGCTCACAATCTCCGAGATCATCTCTGGGAAGTTGACACGGGTCTGCAGTGATTGAGCTTGGATGAACAGATCGTAGGTGAACTGGTATAACTTCCTCACAATCTGTAATGGAAAAAAAAAAAAAAGACAAAAAAAAAAGACAATAGTTGAAAAAGAGCAACGCCTCCAGATAAAACAGGAAATGAGCAGTGACACAGAAGCCTGTCTTTTGACATGAGGTTTAATAGGTGATTTAAAAGATGACACTGGTCTTAAGCTCCAGCGTAGAGTAAAACCTAAGGGCCTGAACGCAGCGCTGATCAACCCTGGTCTTCTGCCTAAAGGGCCCTAGCAGAAAATCCCCATCTGCCCCGAAGCTCATAAGGCATTAGAAGGTCTAAGATGTGAGCGGGACACAGTCAAAGCTGAGCCTTTAAGGGTAAATCCACGGTGAAAGACACAAGGCTGAAAATGCTTCTGCTCGTGGCAAGAGGATGAATATCTTCAGCATGTCAGTCCTCTGGTCACACCTACACAGGCGTGGAAAGTAAGCGCGTACAAACACTGTTAGTTAACTTAAAACTTCTGGAAGACAGTCAATTCAGTATCCGCAAAAAATCTGAGTGAAATAAGCTGTAGATTGTGTAGGTGGAGCATAACACGCTTTGACTGACATCTTTTAGTTTGTAATGTTTGCTACACCATCACTGCAGCTAAATGTGTTAACACTTTAGATCACCTTAAAATAGTGTAATAATATGCAAATGAGTCAATCATGTACCTTAATATTACACTATATTAGGAGATAGATAGATAGATAGATAGATAGATAGATAGATAGATAGATAGATAGATAGATAGATAGATAGATAGATAGATAGATAGATAGATAGATAGATAGATAGATAGATAGATAGATAGATAGATAGATAGATAGATAGATAGATAGATAGATAGATAGATAGATAGATAGATGTAAGAACATATTACACCTGCTTTAGCCTCTCGACACTGGCTCCTAGTTTGTTTTAGAATAGATTTTCAGATTTTATTGTTTGTGAAGTCAGACTCATTACATGGGTTGGCGTCTTCTTATCTTCATGATATTTTAATTGTCCACACTCCTTCTTGTTTACTGAGGTCAGCTGACCAGTTCCTCCTGGTTGTTCCAAGGTCCAGACTGAAACACAGGGTTGAGTGGACCTTTTCTGTAATTACTCCTAAGCTGTGGAACAGCCTACCTCTCCATATCAGGTCCTCACCTACAGTTGATACTTTTAAAACTAGTTTTAAAACCCATTTTTATTCTTTAGCTTTTAAACCGGACTGAGAATTGACATTTTGGTATTACTTCATTTTATTTTATTTTACTAGTGTAGATTTTATTATCTGTTTTTACCCCTTGGCCTACTTATGACTGACGGGGTATTGTAATCGTTTTGTTGTCTGTCTGTCCGTCCGTCCGTCCGTCTGTCCATTCAACGACATAATCGCATTATCTGAAGAATGCATTGACATATCTGCACCAAATTTATACTGTGGATGCATCTTGGCATGGAGCAGAAGCCTATTGAAAATAGGTGACCATGACCTACTTTTTCAAGGTCCAATGGCCTTGAGCATTTAAAATATCTGAGTACTTTCAAATATAAATATGTATGTAATACGTTTTATAATGAGACATTCATTCATTCATTTTCTGAACCTGCTTTATCCTCACTAGGGTCATGGGGGTCACTGGAGCCTATCCCAGCTACTTATGGGCGAAGGCGCAGTACACCCTGGACATGTCACCAGTTCATCACAGGGCTGACATATAGAGACAAACAAACAATCACTCTCACATTCACACCTATGGGCAAGTTTTATATCTAAGTCATTGTCCCATACCCATCACCGTGTACTTTATGATCTGGATTCCTGGCCTTCATTAAGCCTAAGGAGAAAGCAGCATTGGTATATCTTTATGTACAAAGCCATAGTGGGTAAACTCCCTTCATATGTATGTAATCTACTATCACTCACACACAGCTGCTAGAACTTTCATTCCACTAGATGGCTGCTCTAGCAGGTACCCAGGATTTGCACAGAACTTGGTAGAGCCACTTTCTCTTATTTTGTGCCATGGTCATGGAACAATCTTCAGAACACATTACAGCTTAATGATTTGGTCTCACTGGGAGAGTTCAAAGCTCTGATGAAAAAAAAACACTGTGTTACTGAAGAGTGCAATTGCTTTTCCTAAGATGGATTTTGTTGTATGTGTCTGTTGTCCTTTGTATGTTTTTGTGTTTTATTTTTTAATTTTTAAAACTTTGTAATGGTGTGCTGTCTTGGCCAAGTCTCCCTCGAAAAAGAGATTTTAATCTCAAGGGATTTCCTGGTTAAATAAAGGTTAAATAAAATAAATAAATTTAGATTAACTGATTAACCTATCAGTGCATGTCTTTGGATGATGGGAGGAAGCCGGAGTACCCGGAAAGAACCCACACAGACATGGGGAGAATATGCAAATGCCACACAGAAAGGTCCCACCCATCGACTGGTGTTGAATATAATATAATATATACAAAAACAGTCTAATCTAAATTATGGAGCAGTAACTTTCAACAGAATTTTACACTATATTTGGCCGAGGGGTGTTAAAAGTGCACAGCATGCTATTTATTTCTATTTCTGCTTGAATCAGTACAGCACTTTGGTCAACATCTGCTGTTTTTAAATGTGCTTTAGAAATAAAAATGACTTGACTAGAAATAACAGCTAGCAGCTAACTAACTACCTTATTAGATATATGTACTGTATATATATATATATATATATATATATATATATATATATATATATACATATGAATCAGTTGTCGGACTGTTAGCAAGTAGCTAAATGTTGTTGTCAGCTACTAGCTAACAGGAGGACAACTGCAATCATTATTATAATTATTTTGCTAAATTAACTACCTAATATCTTAATTCCCTAGCCCAAGTACACACAATTTAAAGCAAATATCAGAAATTTTACCAAAAGTAAATGACTGTGTTTGACAAATTTACAATACTTATAGATATTCACTTTTCACTTTTATGTGGCTGCATAAAACTCTACATTAAAATACTTAATAGGCTATTGTGTATTTATATGTCTAGAAGTCTTAAAACTTTAGTGCTTGATTGTTTTAATTATTTTAGCTCTCAGTTGAATGATTCCACTTTATTGTCATTGCATGTGTCATAAGACAGTGATATGCAGGTTGTATCTAAACAGAGGAGGAAAACGGCTGGATATTATGATATAAATATGCTGAGGTACAATCAATAATATAGTATTTACAGTAAACACAGAATATGAATATGTACAATATGAATGTGCAAAATGAAAGCAGATTTTTTTGTGTCCAGAGTTCCCTTTCATCATATTGTAATTCAAGTGGTCGGAGAGGACACAAGGCTTCTGCATCTACCCCTGGCCAGTGTTTTCCAAAAACATACCCTGTGACGCAGACTGTATGTGTTCACAGGCTTTTTCAGACCTCAGGTAGGAGGTTAAACAGGAGGTTGACAGCTGTAATTTCTAAATAGATTCTGTCAGATGTGACCTAGACACGACTCTACTGCTCTACTCTGTGTTCCCTTATGACACTTGGAAGTGGCTTCATTTTCCATAACAGCACGACACAGCATCAGCTTTATCTTTTGATCCAGACCAAGAGGAGAGAGCTGCACAAGGACGATGTTTATTTTGCTAGATTTTGACTACTTCAGCTTTAAGCAGAGTTTTTAGGTATCTGTGTTTAACTTAACATTTTACATTTGAGCACAAACATCTACACTTATACTCCCTGACACAATTCAGTCTCAAAATATAGAGAATGTGGAATAATGGTGTCTGTGTTTTGTTTCTGACATTGATAAAAGATAGGTACTGTATTACTACATACTCCATACTAACATGCTAATTACAAAAAAGCATGCAAAATTTTTGTGTATGTCCAATATTGCAGTATGAAACTAACAGTGTACTGCATATATTGCATACCATTTGCAGGTAACTGTCGTAATAAGCAAGCTGTGGATACTTTGGCAGCATGAATATCCCACAATGCAATGCCGTCATGGTAACAATGGGGAGTGACAGAGGTGAGAAGAACTATATTATTGAGATAGACTGGTTTCCAAGGTTACATACAATTGGTAAAGAAGCTTTTAGGAAGTTACATATATTCACACCCTGAGCAGTATGTCTGGGAAGTGCTTATTTACACAATATATGCTGAATATTAGCATAGGTTTGTTTATGTACTACATAATAATGAATTTTTAATTTTTTATATTAGAAATGTTTAATAGTCTTCACATGATACTAAAATGCTGTGATTTTCAGTTAAGAGTTCACTAAGTGCAGGCAGTGACAGCTGTCCTTGTACACCCTCTAGTGGTTGCAGTTACAACAACCAACAATCTATATTTATGCCTTTATAAGTGAGTCTTGAAAAGAGATCTGAGAACTTATCAGATCTGTCTCATGTCTGTACTGTTTATTTCTAAATGTCTCGAGCAATTTATCTTACTTTATAACTGGGCTTAACATAGCTGTATTTGTAGTGTTTTCACTTTCAACGATTACAAAATGGAAAATCCCAGTAAACTCGTCCTCCAATTGATATTATTCATTTATTAGTCAAACGATAATTCCAGACACTGCTGTAAGGTCAACTGTCTTTCACTTATAACAATATTAACAGACAGTTGAGTCAGACACATTCATTTAACTGCCTGGTAAAAGTCACCTCTCACGAGATTTCGATTCTACCAGTAAATGACACGTTTACAATAATCCATTCAAAAGAGTCTAAGTCTCCTTTTGTTGTTTATTTCGCTGGAAGATAAAGCATAATTAGGACTCATTTTTAGTCCTACAAAGAAAAGCCAAATGAACTCTAACCCTACCTCTAACCCTTGACTGAGGCAAGCTATAAAAAGCTTGCAAATTAATTTTTGCACACACCTGAATGTACGGAGGGAGGGCAGACAAAGACCACACAATGCCACTGTACAGTAAGCAGAACATTGTGCAGGTCTGTTTCATGCAGGAGGCACAAGTGTCAAACTCACAGGGGATATGACATCTGCTTTTTGCTGCCTTTCTGCCAAATTAGATGCCCAGTCTGCATCACTCGCAAACTGTCAATTGTATTTATAAAGCACATTTAAAAACAACAGACGCTGACCAAAGTGCTGTATGGATTCAAAGCAGGAATGGAAATTAAAAAAAAACAAAACATAAAATCTACACAAGTAAAATAAGATGAAATGAAGTAAAATAAATAAAATGCCAAAATGTCAATTCTCAGTCCGGTTTAAAAGCCAAAGAATAAAAATGGGTTTTTATACGAGTTTTAAAAGTATCAGCTATAGGTGAGGACCTGATATGGAGAGGTAGGCTGCTCCACACTTTAGGAGTAATTACAGAAAAGGTCTGCTCACTCCTGTGCTTCAGTCTGGACCTTGGAACGACCAGGAGCAACTGGTCAGCTGACCTCAGTGAACAAGAAGGAGTGTGGACAGTTAAAAGATTAGAATGAAAAATAGGCGGCAACCCATGTTATGACATAAAAACAAACAGTAAAATCATAAAATCTGTTCTAAAACGAACTGGGACCCAGTGTAGCAAGGATAAAACAGACGTAATATGCTCTCGCTTACGTGTGCCAGTTAAGAGGCGGGCAGCAGCATTTTGGACCAACTGAAGGCGAGACAGCAGAGACTGAGACACACCTGAGTAGAGGTTGTTACAGTAGTCAACCGAGACGAGAACAAAGCATGAATCACCTTCTCATAGTCTTTGATGGAGTTAAAGGCTTGGCTTTAGTAAGGATCCTTAGCTGAAAGAAACCAGCTCTAACAACTGCATTTATTTGTGTATTAAATGCGAAGGTGCTGTCAAAAATCACCCCCAAATTTTTAGCAACAGGTTTGTTGTAGGGACCCAGGGGGCCAAACTGTGTCTCTTGTTATTTTTATTCAAGCAGGTGTGTGCAGAGCTGTACAGACAAAAAGCATAAGCTTAGTTTACATGAGTCTTTACACATGACTGAATACCATTAGTTCAGAATGAATCACTTCAGTGTTGATTGACTTTGAATGTAATATTTAGCTGACATAACTGGATATGCATGTAATGTCAATGAACGGTGAATAGAAGGAATGAGTACGTCACTCTGCAGTTTGTGACACTGAAATTACAGCCTATTTTGGCTGTTTTTGGGTACTTTTGAGTTTGCCTTTATATATCAAATACAGAAATGTTTACTATACCCATGTTCGGAATCTATTTTTTCAGCACAACTTCATCTATCTCATCTGCCTGTTATTTTTTTTTACTTTAACCTACTATATCAACACAAAAGGCCAAAAAACACACAAAAAATATAAAATCCGATTTGAAAAATGTATATAATTTATGGCATAAATAACACAAAGATGCTTAACGAACCTTTTCAAAGACTTTAAAAGTAAATATTGGTTCCAAGTACAAGGTATATAAAATCAAAATTGTAATAAATTAAAACTATACTGAAACATTTGACAAAAAAGCGTATCTTTATATAGCCCCCACCTCACCCCCCCACCCCCAGTCCTCCCAGTTTCCGCATCCAGTTCAGGTGGGGTCATTCTCACCCTTACCTGTAATGTTAATGCAGTCTGTGGATTAGAATCTGCAATTTCGGCAAGTTTTTTCCATTTTGGAAAAAGGACAAAAAAATGGGAAAGATGTGGTCAGAAATATAAGCCCCCCCACCACCACCACCTCATTTTCATACTTTTATTCACGTTTGTTTGCTCTGGTTTCAAAACATCATATCTCTGGTTCTATTTGCTCTATTAACATCAATTATAAAGTGGGAGAGTGTTTCAAGTCTGCACTTTCAAATGCAGTTGTCCCCATTGGTCTATGTGACCATCTTCCGACGCTATGACGTGTTCAAAATGTCATGGGTTTGAGTCACGGGGCTGTGACCGTGGACCCCTAAGGGTTAATACACTAAAGGGTATGGCACCTGTTTTAAACTGAAAGTAGAATTATGTTTTACCGACTGGAGGTAGTCCAGCAGCTGTGTGAGCTGAAACAGTCTCTGTGTACGGGTGGTCTCTCCGTGGTGACTCGCCAAGCGGTCCAGCTCCTTGATGTAGGAGGTCCGCAGTTCATCAAAGCAACGCTGGCTCTTCAGCCCATCCACTGGCACTGTGACCATAAGGACAGAACACAACAGTAACTCTCAGCAACTTCATCCATCCCATCAATTCTGTGAGGTATGGCCCCACTCGACTGTGGCTGTGTTTCACTTACTGAGTTTACAGTCAAACTATTATCTGAGAAATTGTTCCCAGTGGACTTACTGATGCTGAAGAGGACCAGCGCCTTCATGCAGAGGAACTCCTCTTGGGTGACCTTCAGCATACAAAACCTTTGGGACAGCAGCTTCATCCGCACACAGTGCTCGTACATACTGGATACTTGCATCCGCTGACTGTGACGAAAGGAGTAGGGGGGGGGGGGGACACAACACAAGAGGAGAAAAAAAAAAGTATAAGGTGTGACAAAAGGAGAAGGCAGGAGCCAAGAGAGGGTCAGGCAGACAGAAATATAAAAGGGGAGGAAGACAATTAATGGCAGCATCAACGAGAGTGAAAGAGAAGAGGAAAAAGCAGCAGAGGTGAGAAAAATGAGTGAGAAGGATAATGGAAAAAGAGAATGACACAGAGGCAGAGAAAAATGAGGGTCAGTTATGGGGGCAGGCGGATCCATTACCGCAGAGGTTTGAAGCAGCGGCGTACACTGACACTGATATAATGTGCACTCAATGACTTTGGCTAATGTTTGGCTAATGTTGCACAAGACAGCATCCAAGTTAAACCTTGTCTAAGGGCCTCGGAGGAACTTTATAATTTCCTCTTCAACAAGTCAAGGAGATGACTGATGGGGGGGGGCGTCAGGATTCTTGTACATTTTCACGCACATATGTCACCAAAGTCTTAACTACACATTGATTGTGTTGATCTGTGCTGATAAACAAACGATCAGTATCTTCAGAAGTTGGCTCGGATGCTAACATTAAGATGGAATTTGTGAGTTTTGTAGGAAAATAACAGTAGAAAAGTTAATAAGCGATAACATCTGGATTTTTTTCTGTTTACATTGAACTGTTTTTATTCACATGATCAATGTTCGCGTTATAAAATGCACTTAAATTTTGTATGCTTTTTATAGTTATTTTTTTACAAGGAGAAAAGGGTTGATTCATAACCTGGAAACCCCACATAGGTGCACTGGAGTAAGACTTAGCAAATAATTCTTTAACAAGTCTGTATGTTGGCGTGATGGTGGGTGCGGTTTCATGATATTCCAATAAACCTAGTATGACGATGAAAACTTACACAATTAAAAGCCACATAAAGTGTTTGTCAAAGAAAGACCAAGCTCAGATTAGAAACTTTAGATAGATAGATAGATAGATAGATAGATAGATAGATAGATAGATAGATAGATAGATAGATAGATAGATAGATAGATAGATAGATAGATAGATAGATAGATAGATAGATAGATAGGCAAGGTGGGTCAAGTGTCTTGCCCAAGAACACAACAGACTGATTAGGACAGAGAGGGATTCGAACCACCAACCCTTCAGTTATTGGATGACCCATTCTACCTCCTGAGCCATGGCTACCTCTTTTTTTTTTTTTTTAAAGAACTTTTACCTAAATGTCAAATTCTAAAGGGTAAGGCTTCATGATTTTGGAAAAAATAACACGGAAATATTTACAGCAATAACAAAAAATGCTGGAATTGTCACTAAAGGATTTGACCAGACCTATTGGGATAGGATTTATTAAACTACAATAATAGCTCTGATTTTGCAGGGGAGTACATCTGCATAGAGCATAATAGTAATAATTCACAAAAAGGAAAAAAAAAAAAAAAAAAAAAAAAAAGTTCAGGTCACTACTATGAGAACTTTATCCACACGGCCTTAAATCATGTTACTGTACCGTGGATGAAATGTGAAGGGGAAATTTTCCACAACTTACTCATTGAAAACCAGGTCTGGAGCAAAGTAGAGCATAGAGCTGTTTGTAAGTGTGTAGGACCTCCAGCCCAAAGCAAACACCATCACCCCCATCCATGACAACTGGATCACTGTCATCTGATCGTCCACGTGGAGGTCACGGAATCCTGCGAAAAACAACATTAGCACAACTACTTTATATAAGGTTATTAATCACTGTTTATTTGTAGTTTCACAACATGACAACACTATTAACAGTGAATAAAAAGGAACTAAACCAGCTGCGTTCAACATACGGCCTGCGGGGTGATTATGTGAAATGCAAAAGAAAAATTATACTGAAGATATTAAGTTCAAGGTCAAGTTTGCTTACATAGCGCATTTAAAACAATGCAAAGTGCTGTGCAAAGTTGTAGATAAAAACACAAGATATGATGAAACTAGTAAAATAAAAATAAACACACAATATACTCAAACTGATAGAAACAGACACGCAACAATAGGATAAATAGAATCTAAAACACAACCAGGTGATAAAACAAAAAGTCATGCAATTGTATTAACCCATAAACACCCAAACAGCCACCGGCGACACAAACCATCTACAGATATAAACTGTTTAATACCTGTTCATCCACTAATGTTATCAATACATGTAAATAATTGGTGTAAAATACAGTTTGTCATCTTTTCACGGTCATCAGCTATGACCCATTTGGACGTTCAGAGGCTCTGTAGTGAACGTGGAACCACCGTCATCTTCTACAACATTGATTCACCAGTAAAACCCATGGAGTTGGATCAATGACAGTGGATGGAGACACATGTTTTTACATTCAGTTAGCAATATCTTTGCTGAAAAAGTAACTTTTTCTTCATTTTTCTCTTTTAACTTTGAATTTACTCTGAGTTTTCATGAACATCTACATGATCTGTGAATTAAATATAGGAAAATACGTGATTTATGACAAAAAATGCCAAATACAGAGGATAATATTATTTTTTTAAAAATTGGTGATAAATCCGTTAAGAAAGGTAGAAATAGAGAAAAATTAATTTGGGAACTGCCACAAAAGTAGCACTGGGTCTTTATGGGTTAAAAGCCAGTAAAAGATGTCAAAATCATTTTAGTTCAGGGGCCACATACGCACTAACTTGATCTCAAGTGGGTCGGACCAAATAATGACAACTCCAAATTGTTGTCGTTTTCATTCATTCATTAATTTCATTCATTTATTTGTTTATTTTGAGCATTTAAAGAATACATACAAGTTCAAAATTCCAAAAAACATTCATTTACACTTGAAAAGGAGTGGGAAGAAGAAAAACTGATTTAATCGCAGCCCCATTCTCATCATCAAATAACGTTTTAAATACACACTCCTGTCCTTAGACTTCAAGCCAGAACAATGAACAAAATAGGCCTATACCATATTAGAATAAACTTAGTCGACAGTATTTACATTATCTAACCAAAATGTGTGTGAAAAATAGAAACAAAGTACATTCATGGTGGTGTTACTACGGGTAACAATTAACTGTTAACTTACATTATAATAATTACATACCAACAATGGTAAGAAAAACTACAATACCACAGATGGTAAAGGGCAGCACAAACCAGCAATGGTAAGAACAACACCAGTAGGTAAAGGACAACACATACCAACTAGATGAGGAACAAGTACACATTAATTTTAGTGTTAAA
Organism: Sphaeramia orbicularis; assembly: GCF_902148855.1. Classification (NCBI taxonomy): domain Eukaryota; kingdom Metazoa; phylum Chordata; class Actinopteri; order Kurtiformes; family Apogonidae; genus Sphaeramia; species Sphaeramia orbicularis. The sequence goes on along the minus strand of NC_043966.1, from coordinate 37,936,778 downwards.
GAAGTAAAATTACATGAAAATGTACATTTACAAACAATCTTTTCACAAAAATGTGAATAACCTGAAAAGTCTCAAGAGAAGTGTAATTTTAACAATATTCTGCCTGATACTAAATGTTTTATGTATTTGTAGATCCACTGTGATCTGTGAGTTGTAATGCACATGTGTAAATGATAAACTGAGGCAAAATATTGTTAAAATTGCACTTAATTTTCATAACAAATTTCAGGTTTTTTATGTTATTTTGTTTGTTTCAAGTATAGTTTGTAGACTTAAAGATTTTCATAATGTATTTTTACAATTTCACTCTAAAACATAGAGAAAAGTTTGGAGTTGACATTATTTATAGATTATTATGTTATTATTTTACTAGTCTGTCCCTCTGGAGATCATATTGAGCTGAATGTGGCCCCTGGATTAAATGAGTTTGACGCCCCTGGACTAAACCTCCAGAGCCACTCCTTAAATGTGAACACATCTCCCTCTAGTGGCTACAATTTGAAAAGTCTGTTTTTATTGCATAGACCCAGCTGCCATGAAATCTGGCAGAGCATACAGGTTTGAGTGCCCAGTGCTAACAGATACACACTCTCTCCTATAACTCACTCTCTCTCCTATAAATGTAAATGAACTGTAAATGATATGTGTTGCACAGTTGATGCTCCTTTTTGAGAAGCAAAAGAAATGAGCATTCCCTTTGGACTCCTTTTTTTTTTTTTTTTTTTTTTACCTGGTATCGCCTTGGCCCAGCGCACCACAGTCACCAGCTGCCTCTCCCCCAGCTCATTCAGACTGGTGAGCAAGGACACGGGGCTGTCTGGTTGGGCGTGGTCGTGTCCGGCATTGACCACAGCCGGTTCGATGGCCTGCAGGACACTGAGCAGGGACAGGCAGGAGCGCAGGGTTGGCGGGATGCCGAAAGCAAGCGCCTGGGATGCTGCTAAATAAAGAGACACTTAAATTACAACAGTTTTATCAATGCAATAATTCTAAATATGTTAAACAGGGTGTCACAGGACAACTCGTGCGACACTTGCTCCTTTGTTTTAACACTATTTCTCACCGCTTTGACCCCGGGAAATTGCACTTCTGGGCTCCAAGACCCTCTCTCCTCTTTCTCCGGACCCCCAGGCACCGGCGCTTTGCTCCTCCTCAACGTTCCTCGTCTGTCCAGCTCCCTTCAGCCTACGCCCTAAATGACAACACAAACAATACAGGCATATGATGAAGACATAATGATAATACAGCGATAAGACGCGTCTGCTTCGAGCTGTTTTGTCTCATTACTATGCTACAGATAGCTGGGAAATAGAACTTGTTTGTATGGAACAATATTAATGGGGATACACTTGAATAATCAGCCTGTGGAGTGTTCCTTATCGTAATGATGTGGGAAGCTTCTTGAAAATTGGCTGCTGGGCCAAATAAAAAAAAAAAAAATAAAAAAAAAGCACTCTTGGCCTTGGATTTCAATTTAGAACAGTGCATTTAAGCTGGAACATTTGATTAGTAACTTGATCCAAGCTATGTAAAGTATTTGACCACCCCAACCCCATTTTCCAACTGTGTGACAGATACTTTACTCGAATTGCGTACAACAGCGCAGACAGCAGGTATTTAACTTTCTTCTGTCTTTTCTGATCTGTTGTTCCTCACCCTTAAGGCTCATCCCAGACATGAAGCATCTCTTCAAACGACACGAGGCGCAGTTTTTCCGCCTCAGTTTGTCGATGGTGCAGTCGTTTCGGCTGGCGCACAGGTGGTTCTGCTTACCTGGAGGAACACAACAGTCCTGCTGGATGAAGGAGCTCCACAATGTCTCAGTTTTTCACTCGTAGCAACGATACGTGGGTGTTTACTGGTAGCAAAATAACTTAGTTTCATAATGTCAGGTCACTGTGCTCTGAGTGCATAAGCAGGTGAGTGGGTGTTAAATATTAAATCAGTGCATGATTAATTGTATGTGTAGTTGATGTGTGTGTGTGTGTGTGTGTGTGTGTGTGTGTGCACTGCTGCTTTTTGTCCATTGCCCTCACCTGCAGCGGCCCTTTTGAAAAACACTTTGCAGCTGCCACAGGTGACTGCTCCGTAGTGACAACCTGAAGCATCGTCGCCACACACCTGACACACTCTTCTGTCAGACAGGTACACACCTGGGAACAACTCCTCAGATCTGGACACACAAAACACACAAGATAAATGACAGATTCACATTTAATCCTGGGGCAAAAATATAGGTAAAACTGTTTTTTTTTTACTGGTTTTAATTATTTGAATAATGGACTGTAAATTGTATCGTAGTTGAATTGTAATTGTAAGGCAGTGGTTCACAACCTTTTTTGGCTTGTCACCTCATTTTAACATCACAAATTTTTGGCAACCCCAGACATTCAAAACGGAGACTTTTTTTTTTTTTGCTAAAAGTAATTTGTTTTTGATCATGCTCTACTATGTTGCAAATAAACGTTAATTTTAGATGATATTTAGTCTATATAATGTATATTATTATGGACAGAGGCAGAAAAACCAGGTGTAGTGTAGATTTCTGCACAAAGTGAGTATTATATTTTCCTTGGTCAGGATATATACAGTCAGTCCAGCTTGTATTTACAAGGCTGACAATTAATACTGAAACTATGAATTATGAATTATGAAAGAGCTGCAGCATCTGAAACCAACCACAATAAACATCTGAAAGATAAACAGTACCACAGTGCTTCAGTTTCAGCTTCACAGTTTGTCATGTCTTTGATGTATTATGATTGTCTCTCTCAACTCATCATATATTTTTTTATTAGTAAGTTTTTATTTTTATTTTTTATTAATTACAAGAAATTTCAGGCGACCCCATTTGAATTCCAGGTGACCCCACGTGGGGTCCTGACCCCAAGATTGAAAAACACTGTTGTAAGGTGATGTCCTCAAATGTCTTGTTTGCTCCAAAACCTAAAGATGTTCACTTTACTATCACAGAGAAGACAAACAAAAAAAATATCATATTTAACAAGCAGGAGGATTTTAGGTACTTAGCAAAATAGCTGCTGATTCATTTAATAGTAATGAAAGCAGTGTGGTTCTAATAAGACCTCCTGCTTTTTACAAAGGAAAACAGACAAGCAGCAAACCTTTGGCTAAATGATTCCAGTGTGAAGTCTTTTTAAGGTATTAAACACATTTTTTTCCACAGGATCAGCAACAGGTGCTGTATCTCTTGTTTACAGGGCGACTGATATATGAACTGGTATTTTGGGTAGTAAGTCACAGCACAAATAAGGCCAGCCCTGGAAAGTTAGGGAAAGGGTGAACTTAGATGACGCTCAGCACAACTTCGCCAAGGCCAAATAGAGCATACGGAGCTGTCTGAGGAGGAATGATTTAACTCTGATATTGTTACACAGCTGCTTCTGCAATGGGATAATGTGTAATGATGTCTCTGTGAGTGTGTTCTGTATGGTTTAATTGAATGGTTCTGCAGAATGTGCTGATGGCATTTACGCACACAAATTAGGAGGGTAGGCAAGTGAAGACTAAAATAAGAAGAAGTGAATTTAGAAGCCCACTTATTATAAAGCTTAGTAATTGAATGACCGGTTATAATATGTTCAGCCTTTTCCTGGTTTATTACCGAGGCAGGACTGAACTAGTGAAAGGAAAGAATGTGGCTCTTGACAGGAGAAAAACTTTTTATCCAAGTATAACATGCGTGTCAGAACAAGACATTGAAAGCTCCTACTTTACCTGAAAGTCTGTTCTGGGCAATCCATCCAGGGTGAACGCTCGGTCTTGATGCTGGAGTATGAGACCTGCCCTTGAAGAACCGCACTTGGGTAACTTTCCATTTTGTCGTACTCTGCGCGCATGTCACCTTTACCAACCCGCTCGCTTTTGTTGTACCATACACAATGACATCCTTGCCTGGATCCATGTGGGTTTTGCCCACAATTACAGTATTTACACAACATATTGTGTCCACCTGGTCCGCTTCTTTCTGGCTCGGTTCCATCGCTGTATGCGCGCTCATTTGCGCACCACGCACCCGTCGTATCTCTGAACAGGCTTGGATTGGCAGAGTATGATGAATATTGTTTCAAAGGGGACATTCCATCCATTTGAGGGGTCGCGGGGAGCTCTGCCACCGGGTTCATAAACAAGTTTGATTCCTTGCACACGTATCTGGTGATAACCGGGCCGCGCGTAACGGTCTGCGCGCAGTCCATTTCACCCGATCGGAGCAGATCCATACAGCTCACCTGTTGTGCGTCATGGCACACTTCTCTGAAATCATCCTCTCTGTGGGTTTTATCACGGGGTTGACACCGCACCCCGTCTGGGTTCGTAATTCGAGACACCCTTAACTCGGCTGCCATTACTCTGGAATTGATCCCCACATTAGGGTCGCAGTCAGTAAAGGCGCTGCTGGAGCACTGGTTCGTGTTGTGGAGCGGAGAAGACACAGAATCCAAACCCAAAGACACGGACACTGCCTTACTGAGCCCTGCAGTGGTCGGATACGCACAGGTGTCCGCAGTATCCAACGGATCAGACTCATTTACCATCAGAGAGTTAGAATGATCTCCTAAATCTGACAACCTTAGTGGAAAAGCCATCTTCAGAGGACCTCGTTAGTTTTTAGTTCACGGTTTACGCAGAGAATGACACTTTTTCAAGGCAATAAAAAAAAAAAAAAAAAAAAAAAAAAAAAAAAAAAACGCCTACCCAGTGTGACTCCGGTTACAAGTCTCACAGGACTGGAAAATCGGATCGGATCTGTCGCTGACACTGGGTTGCTTCACGGAAGGGACATCCCGTCGGTCCGTTCCATGAACTTTTACAAAGTCCTCTGTTTCCAACCACAGATGAGTATTCACGCTTAGAATCACTGTTAGAAACCGCAGAGGAGGACTTCTATCCCTGGCATTTAGGTGCGCTTAACACACTAAACTAAAACCCCTTAATGTTACTTATTTTCTCATGTGGAATCCCAGCGCCGCGCCTCCCGTTATTTAGCAGCGTAAACTTAGATCAAATCTCGCGAGAGTTGCCGTATTGTAAAACAACCCGCACACAGCAGTGAACAGGCTTCCGTATGACCTCTGTAATTACACTTAACACACTATAAATAAAAGACCTTTATGTTTGTCTACCAAATTTACCAAATAAAAGCAAATATTTTATTAATGATCCCTGAAGTGGTGACGGATCGTTAAGTTGTATTTTCTCACATCTATTTATTTTTGGACATGTTGATGGATGAGGACGTCAACAAGAGACAGGTGAAGAAGCTCAGAGTACATTGGAGTGCTTTAACAGCTAAATGTTATCAAAATCTAATCAGTGCTGTGTATTCAACATGTCAACAAGAGAAGGGCGAGCCATCTCAGAATACCCTGGCTCACTCACACAGACAAAACACAGACTAAATATGATCAGTGTCTGTCAAATTTAATCTAAATTCCTCCTACTGAACAATAAAATAGTCATTATTCTTCAATGCGGGGTTCTGGCAATGAAATATCAAATATTGAGATGTAGCAGATGGTGGACGATGTTACTGTATACATCAGAGCATCCATGCCAATAAAAGTTTTAATTTCTGTTTATATTGCAAATACCAAGTATCAACTGTACACTGATAGGTGACCTTTACCCTGCAGCTCATGTCTTTTTATGTTGCCTAGTAATATGACACTGTAGACAAACTTAAGGTTAAAGTTCGGATGGAAACAAACCAACACACACAAAGCGTATCTGTATTTTGTTAAGGTGATAAAGAAAACGCAATAATAAAAGGTACTTCCTTTTGTCAAGATTTTATTGCTTTTATCCAGATTTTAACAGATATATTACTTCTTGCCATACTCGAACCCACACATGAAAAAGAAGCTTTTTAAAAATGACAGTAAATATTGGCTTTTTCTCACATGTAATGAAACCTTAACATTAAATGCCTACGTTGCTCATTGGAAATTAAAAATATACTTCTAAGGACTTTACTGGCTTGGTTTTCATAAAATCAGGGGCATTAAAAGTATCAAAGTAAATACTGTAATCAATACAATTTCCAACATTATATTCAACCTGTTAAGTTTAATGGTTCATTTAAAACTCTGCAGCTACTCTAATAAAATTTTACACTGCGTCAGATTTCATTACCTACAAGTTTCGGTTTACGTGGATCTAAAGCACCTCTACAGTCTCACATGGACTCAAATTCGTCGATGCGTTGTTTGGTGTTGCCCTGTCGAATCTGGCGCAGGGTCTTGTATTTGTCGCGGCCCGCCTTCACATTTTCGGCGTGGATCAAGTCATTGGGGGTCTTCTTGCTCTCGTCTACGGCTGCAGCCAGATCAGTGCTCAGGAACTGAGGGAGAAAAAAAATGAATGAAATCCTCTTTCCTGAAAACTCTTTAGGAGACAATTCAGAAGCTGTACCCCCATCCACCCCCCACCCCCCCCATGTCCCCCCAAATCCTCTTCCAATAGGACCCTATTGTCAGTGATAATTAAATCTATTTTGGTGTTAAATCTGGCATAAAATAGCATATCCTGTTTTGCCTGTGTGACTGTCAACAGCTTTTATCATATTTGTAAAAGGACTGAATGAGATTTGCACCTTGTGTGAAACCAATGGAGTGATAATAAACCTGGAACAATGTTTCATTATATTGGATGCACTTAGTTCTTGTTAAAACATTATGCTGCCATCGTTCGAGCAAGTAAAATTTTTAAACTTGTCAGCTGACAAACACACTAAAATGTACCAGCGCTTGAACGCTCATTTAAATAATGCCTATTTAAAATGCACTAGACAGAATTTACTATTTTTATATTGACTTTTAAAAGCTCCTGCCCAGCATCAGGAACTCATCATCGAGAACTAAAACTGACCTCTGATCTGAAAACAAGGAAGAGAAGAGCAGGTAAAGCCTCACCTTCAGGTTCTTCTGCAGTCTCTGGTTCTTCTGGGCCTCCGTCACCCTTTCCTCCTCGCTGCGGTCTCGTACCATTCCTGGTGAAGTCAGCTCGGCGCTCGCCTCCGCACTGCTCTCATCGGTCTCGTCATCCTCGTGCATGTGAGTGTGGACTGTATCTTGGATGTGGACACCCATGAGTTTAGCCTTTAGCTCCTCTTTGGTTCGTTCCAGATCGGCTTCTACCACCATCGCCTGTCAACAAAAGGAAATTGTAGAAGACCACTGTGGCTTGGCTTTAAAATGCAAAATGTAACTTGAAATACTTGAATACTTGATCCAAAATATGCAAAAAAATATTCCAATGCACTGCACCCATTCAGTTTGTATATTTATAATCTTGTGATGCATTTTTTCTTACTTCCATTTTACCTGAGCACACTTTGAGGCATACACTACTTCTTTGCTCATATCTGGTTCATCTTTCATCTCCCTCGTGGTTCTTTTCATTAATTCTCACCCTTTTCTGCCATCGTTTCGCCTCTTCATCCTTTTTCTTCTTAGCATCTTCCAGCTGAGAAATCTTAGAAGTAAGCTCTGCCAACTCAGTAGCCTACACACACATGCACACAAGTGGAAAAAGAGTTAAGAGTGCTCCTGATCTAAGGTCACTGTGCTCTGTCAGTGCTGTGTATGTGTGTGTGTGTTAGTGGCAGGAAGTGTATATGTGCTTGTGTGCACGTTTAAATGCAGTGTCACGGCTGTGGTTGTTTTGATTTTAAGTCAATGTTAACGATTCTTTCCTGTTAGAGGAAAAACAGATTATGCACAGGAATTGACGAATTATGTCAAAATCTTACCTTCTTGTTTTTAGCTTAAACGTGTTTAATAACAGGAGTAATATAAACAGATTGATGACTCAGCTGCAAAACTCATTCATTTCATTAAAAATGTTTTAAACTCAAAATGCACATGTACCAAATTCTCTTGGTTCTTTATCTGGGTTTCAGAATGTTGCAGCAGGGCTGCTTTAGCCTCCATTGCAACTTTGCGGTCCTTGTCCAGGCGCTCAGCTTCCTCCTGAGCAATTGTCCTCTCCTTTTCTAACTCAAGGGCTTTGCGAGTCTGCTCCTCCAGTTCTGAAACACACATTCACACACAGTCGTCCAACACACACATCCGACAGACATGTAACATGAGCTTTACAGGGGTCTTCAGATGTATTTCTATAAATCAAGACATTCTTTTTGATGTTCTTAAAGAGGAAAAAAATCATTCAAAAAGTTGTCAGACCATCTTGAGCTCGCTTTGTCTGCTCTTCAATCTGTCTCAGTCTCTCCATCAGCTCCATGGTCTCCCGAGCAATCTTCTCTGTTTCCTTCTCAGCATTTTCTCGCTTCTTTTTCTCACTCTCGAGCAGAGCCCTGACAGGAGAATTGAGCATAAATACAAATCAGAAAAAAATCCTGCCAGTTCTTCCTTAATGCAAAAAGAACACAGTGTAAACTGTAAAAAAAAAAAAAAAAAATACAACAAGAGTCCCCTTTTTTTCCTTCTTCCTTACCTCTCCATCTGCCTTTTGTTCTTTTCCTCTCTGGCTTGGGCCTTCATTTGCTGCACCTCAATAGTATCTGGTTTTCGTCGGCGCATGTACAGGTCGTGGTTCCCCATACACAGCGCTAGGATACGTTTGTTGATGCGAAGTCGGGGTACGTAGAAAACAAAGTCCTTTCAGAAATAGATGAAAAGTGAGCTGTTGTTGTCTGAGCTGATTCATATTTCATTACAAGGATGACTGATCTGTTCTACGGGTAAACCTGTCTTCAGATAATATAAATGCATAGTTCAGTTTTGCTGGAATCTCCATTTTTCCAGATGCCCTTTGTAACTTTGTGCCTGTAGTCTGAGGCACGTTGAACAATGACAGTTACTTAAAGTGCAGAATGCTCTCATTACTACTCACTATAAACTGATAATTTTCAATAGTATTTTTCTCAATCCCATTTGTAGACACAAAGAATACACAAATAGTCTCTCTGAAACAGTAATTATAAGCTCTTGAAAGCACTTGTGAAAACATTTTTTTTTACCATCCTGTCAATGTTAATATAATAATCACTGGGTATTCAACACTAAGCATTAGAGAAGGAGCAACTGTGTAATCCCATCCACAAACAGCCTTGAATTAAGTTAAGCTACAGCAAGATCACAGTTCTGCATACCACTACAATGCACAAAATGGCTTCTACTTGACTTTAGGTGTGCACTGAAAGAAAAAAATAATACGTCCACCTAGTCTCCCATCAATGTTTCCTGTCTGCAATAATGATTTAAAGTGATCATACTGTACAATTCTGCACTGTTACAAATAAATAACTTTTGAAGAGGGTTTGGAATACCGGAGACTTCTTGTCGATTGGTTTGATGACAAACTTCTTGTCATTGAAGGAGATATTTCTGATCTCACTCCAGGGGAAGCCAATCTTTGGGGTCATCCTGTGCAATGATAGCATATCAGTTGAGTACAGTAAGAGGGTTATTGCATCATGACAAAGTAGAAAGACAATACGGGCTGAAGTCTGAGTCAGCAGAACTTCTCACACATAGACACATATTTTCTTGAAATGTTTCCTACTTGTCCTTTTTGTCATAGATGTTGAGCCCCAGTGCGTCCACTCCCAACCACAACTCTGAGCCTTTCTTGTTCTTGATGCTAAAATAATTGACCCCATACATCTCCAGATCCTGGGCTATCTTCAGGTACTCCACCATGGCGTCCTCTCTGTGGTACATTTCAGAAACACTCAATACACATTTTTACCAAAAAAAAGTGTGTTTGACTGTCTGTGTGGTTGGACTGCGGTACCTCAGCATTCCCTTGTGCTCTTGATGCCACACCTGGATTCTTTCCTCCCACTGATTCTTATTCAGCTTGTGCTGCTCCAAAACCCTGTTTATTAAATCAATAATAAAAAAAAACCTCAGTACCAGCATTCAAATGGCTGAAAGGTGAGTTAAATCAAAGTTTGGTTGGAACTAACACCCAATGCTACCTTTGTGGCAGCAGTTTCTCTCTTGCAAGGTATCCTGGTATATGATAGTCCTTCCTGTAGTCTCCGTTTTTGACCTGAACTGCATAAGAAGCCAATAACACTGCAGTCTCAGGTGGACAGTATATGTCGTCATTTAGGATGCTTTCTTTTACCTAAAACAGAAAACAACACATAAATCACTAATGCAGTGTTTTTCAGCCTTGGGGTTGGGGTCGTGGGGTCGCCTGGAATTCAAATAGGGTCAACTGAAATTTCTAGTAATTGAATAAAAAAAACAACAACTTACTAATAAAAAATATATGGTGAGTTCACAGAGACAATCACATACATGAAAGACATGACAAACTCTGAAGCTGAAACTGAAGCACTGTGGTACCGTTTAACTTTCAAATGTTCATTATGGTCCGTTTAAGATGCTGCAGCTCTTTCATAATTCATAGTTTGAGTTATTGTTTGTTCAGTATTAATTGCCAGCCTTGTAAATCCAAGCTGGACTGACTGTACATATCCTGACCAAGGAAAATAAAATCCTCACTTTGTGCAGTAATCTACACCTGGCTTTTCTGCCTCCATCCATAATAATATACATTATATAGCCTAAATGTCATCTAAAATTAACATTTATTTGCAACATAGTATAGTAAACTATTACATGATCAAAAACAAATTAATTTTAGCAAAAAAAAAAAAAAAAAAAAGTCTCCATTTTGAATGTCTGGGGTCGCCAGAAATGTTTGGTGTTAAAATGGGGTCACAAGCCAAAAAACATTGGGAACCACTGCTCTAATGTAATCAGATTGCGTCGGAATAACGGTGTTACAGCAAAATAATAGTCTGTATTAGTATTAGGAGATGATGATTCATTGAGTGACACGTTGATGCAGTGGATAGCACTCATGCCTCACAGCAAGAAGGTTCAATTCCAACACCAGTCGATGGGGGTGTTACTGTCTTTCTGTGTGGAGTCTGTATGTTCTCCCCGTGTCTGCATGGGTTCTTTCTGGGTACTCCGGCTTCCTCCCACCATCCAAAGACATGCACCGATAGGTTAATTGGTTAATCTAAATTGCCCATAGGTGTGAATGTGAGTGATTATTTGTCTCTATATGTCAGCCCTGCGATGAACTGGTGACATGTCCAGGGTGTACCCCACCTTTGCCCATAAGTAGCTGGGATAGGCTCCAGCGAGGATATAGTGGGTTCAGAAAATGGATGGATATGAATGAATGATTCACTGGTGCTGATAGGGCCATTTCCAAAGTGTAAGTCCCAGCAGACCTTGGCTGTGATAATGACTCAACTGATGGGCCACGACCCAAGAGTAGGTTCGCTGACTTGTTCCAAGCAGGACATGAGATATGTGGTTAAAAAAATGCTTTATTGCCTTAAATGCTATCTGATATCAAGCTTTTCCTTTGATAGACATTCAATAGGATCAGCTGATGTTGTCATCTGCAAGCAAGATGAAGCACAAATATACCTCTGTGTGAGTTAAATACAGATTTCCAAATACTGACAAAGCACAGAGACTAAGAGACATGCGTGACACGTTCATATCAAAAATGAACTTTAGAATTTACAACCGAAACGCATCATAAATTAATTAGTGACAAGAATCTGTTTTGTAAGCCTTACTTGTTTTGTGTGCAAACATAGCGGTGCAGCTATAATGTGGGTCATTTGGTTTTGGAAATACAAATGACACTGAACAGGTTTTGGAGCCTATTTTTGAGCAACACATTTCCATGAATTTTGTAAGTGGGTCATGCTTTGATGAGCATAATGAAATGCGGGTCCCAACGCCAAGACCATTTGACAATCACGCCTCCAAACGATCATCACATCAGCCTTTTTAAAATCCGTTATCTGTTGATCTCCAGTGATATTAACATAACTCATAGCAACAGCATGTGTTTGGCATTTGTTTAGTGCACCTGCATCTTACATGCATGACTCTATTAAGAAGAAGTCCATAAAGGAGGAGTGTACAGGATCGGGACTGTGAGAGTCATTTAGAATCCAACATCCATCAGTAAGACAGGCTTACAGTGAGTTTTTTTCAATTGTGAGCTCTTGTTTATGATTGGACCACTCTTACATAAAACTGCATATTTATATTCTATTATTTATGACATTTTATGTGGTAACTAATTTTATATGATAATGAGAATAACCTCAAGGGTATAGATATGAAAAATGTGCTGCATTTGAACTCCGCAACCAGCAAATGTATAACTAGAACGACTCTGCAAAGCTCATCTAATCATCTCCCACCTGCAAAAAGAAAAGGCGCTGCGTTGCCTCCTGGATCAGTTCATCAGCAACATCTTCAGGATAAAACTTGGCTCTGAACTTAATCAGCAGAGGGTTGTCTCTTCTCACATCTTGAGCTGTCACCTGATGTTGAAGATAAATAAATAGGTGCTAATGAACCTTGATGGAGTGACGCTGTAAAATGAGTGAAGCATTATCCATGATGTTTGTTTAACCTTTAAAGACCCAAACAGCTACTGACAACCAAAACCATCTACTGATCTAAAATGTTTAATAACTTCTGAACCATTTATCCTATTGATACGTTGAAATAATGCAGGTAAAATACAGTTTGTCATCTTTTCATGGTCATCAGATATGACCCATTTGGATGTTCAGAGGCTCTGCAGTTACCGTGGAAACACCATCATCTTCTACAACATTGATTCACCAGTAAAACCCATGGAGTGGTTGGAAACACTGGGTTAATGTTCAGTCAATATAATATTTGCTGAAAATGTCCCTTTTTCTTCCGTTTTCTCTGTTTCTAATATAATAACCTCCAACTTTAACCTGATCTACATTATCAGTAAATTATATAAAGCAAAATTGCATTGCATTACATTTAGCAGACACTTTTATCCACAGCAATTTACAAAAGAGAGGATCAAATCAAGAATCAGTGCTAAAGTACAATAAGTAAAACATTATCAAGTGCAAGAAAAACTGGGTGAAATGCAATTGTAGCAACAGGAGGACTGAAAAATAGGGATTTGTTTAAGGAGAGATGTCAAGTCAAATCAGGGTCAATTTTATACATAAAGCACTTTTAAAACAACACAGTCGGCCAAGGTGCTGTACACAGACACAGATAAAAACAAATAAAAACACATAAAAGAATGAATAAAAACAAAAGTAACTGTACATTAAGACAATAAAAGCCAACCCCTCACACTGAGTTAGAAGCCAAAGAGGAAAAAATATATTTTAAGAGGAGATTTAAATGTAGAAATTGAGTCGGCTTGCCTGATATGCAAAGGTAGTTCATTCCACAGTTTGGGGAAAATACCTTATTTACACTGATAAATCACTTTAGAAAGGTTACATCGAGAGAAAATTCATTTGGGAACTGACATAAAAGTAGCACTGGGTCTTTATGGGTTAAATGGAGCTACAGCCAAAAGCTGACCCCAAAACTTCACCCTCACCCTTTTATTCAGCTTGAGCCATGTGGAGAAGCCTTTACTGTCCTGATACTGGAGGCCGAAGAACCAGGTTTCCCTCAGTCCGATTGTCTTCACTATCTAAACACAGGAAAGAGGCAGCACACGATGACAAATGGATCTGTTGGAGAAAAAAGTCTCGTTTGTTTTTTTTGTTGTTTGTGTACCTGGTCAAACAGCTGCTTGCCAGTTGTGCTGGGCAGAATGGCAAACTCCAGCTCAGCATCCATGGTTGTGACTCGCACATTTATCTGGCAGGGAATAAGACAAACACTTACACTAAGATACAGGAGACTGATGAATCATCTGTGTCGCTGGAGAAATATCAGGGAGCATGCAGGGCAACAAAAAGGAATGAGAAAAAAAAAAAAGAAGAAGAAGCAAAGCCAATGTTGAAATAACTTGGTTGTTGTTTTTTTTTCCTTTTCTGGTTCTGTGACAGTAAAATGTCCAAAAAAGAGTGTTTCTTACATTTTTCTGATCAACCAGGAGCATCCAATCGCAAGAGGTTGGAGGGGGCTATAATCAAAAAATGAAGCCCACAGTATATTTTAGATTTAACTGATAAACCCATATTGACCCACTGTCACCCACTGTGTTTTAACCTTGAATACTGATATCATACAATATACGCATGTGCAGTTGTTAGTAACACTATAACTATAATAGAAGATGGTTATGCAGAAAATATTGCCACAACTAGCCTACAATTTGACCAAACCTTGGGGGACTGCAGCCTATGAATTTAAGCTGAAATTCAAAATTTCCACAAAGATCTTATCAAGTTCAATCAGAATATTTAAAAAGATAAATTTTGTTACTTACAGTCGACATTTGTGGGCTGTGTTTTAAGTCTTTTGCCGAAAAACCTGTGCAGAAAGTTGTGGTGGTCGCAGTGGCCCTTTTCTCTGCGGAGTCATATGAAACTGCTTGCAATACCTCCAAGGATTATACTAAATGAGAATGGACCATTGTATTGTTCCCAAGTCTACTTCTGCTAGATAATCCAATGGCAACCCGAGGCCTGTGAGTTTTACAGAGGCAGCCTCCATGTAAAAACACGTTTTTTACGTTAAAAAGCGATGAGGTTTGTGTAATTCTTGGTTCAGACACTGTATTTGTATTCCAAACTCTGGTGTTGTGGGACATAAATCACTTACAGATGTGTTAACATGAGCATTGAAGGTGCCAGGACATTTTGTTAATCCTTCCAGTCATTATTTTAAGCATTACAACATGTTATCGCCTCATACTGTTTCATTCTTCAGTATTTAGAAGATGCTGGTGTTGTGGTTCGTTTGCTCACCTAAGTATCTGAAGCACAGGTGAGCACGTGACACTAATACATTCACTCGGATTTAATGTATTTTACTCTTATAACAGTGTTGAAAAGGTGTAACTAATAGTATACAGCGTTATTATTCCAGAATGGTGTGTTTTCCAGTCTACAGGAAGTAGACACTGTGTTTACGACAGGTTGTGTGTGTGTGGCCAAGGGCTTGCGGCTCTGTATACATCCGACGTAGACACTGCGGGCGCGAGTTCGTCTGCGCGTTCACGCCGGCTATTGTGTTTTTATCAACAAGGAGACCACCGTGGCCTTACGGGTACAACTCAGCCGACCAGCTGCTCGACAACATATTTTCCCCCAAAACCATGGCGGACGAACAAGAAATAATGTGCAAATTAGAAAACATCTTGGAAATACGGTATGACTTGAACAGGACGTGTGGGCGCCAGATGTTTGACACGTACTGAGTAGCGTTATTTTAGCTAACGTTAGCCGGCCAAGTCAAAGATCCTTGGCTTTGCTTTTGTTACTGAGCTAGCTAATGCTAGCCATTAGCATGTCTGGGTCTGTAACAGATGTCTGTCTCTGTACTTCAGCGTTGTGTTGCCTTGTGCAAAGTTGAAACGAAGCCATTACAGGCTAAATACGGCATACACACATACAAAGTTCAGTTAATATGTGCGAGTAAAATCTAAAAGGCAATGCGAAGATATTCCAGATGTGTATCAACTAAAAGCCAGATGTGCGCTGCTAATAATTTATCGTTTAAATTAGCAAGGAACCAGTCAATCATAAAAGTTACGAAACTTCAACAACAGAATGGTGTTTGTTTACCCTCACGTCTTTGAGAATGGATTAGAATAAGTTAATTAGCTAATTGTACAAATTGCATTAATTCATGTTTGGGAGCATTGATCATTACACTTACTCAAGTGTTGATGTAGAATGCTGTTGATTTACTGTACAGACTAAAAGCACTGCTTTCAAGCTAGGCATTTTTGCAATATTTTACAGTATTTATTTTTTGTTAAGTTTGAATGTGGTTTTGCTTCTCTGAGCCAAAAATCTTACAGATGTTTTTTTTTACAACTGCCACTGTCTGCAGGAATAAGACTATCCAGATGCAGAAGATCAAATCACGTCTGAAGATTGAATTTGAGGCTTTGGAGTCAGAAGAGAAGCATCTCAAAGAGTACAAACAAGAGATGGATCTCCTTCTACAGGAGAAAATGGCACATGTGGAGGAGCTGCGGCTTATCCACGCAGATATTAATGTGGTGAGTGTGAATCCCACTCCTCTGTACAGGAAATGGTAATGAAATCTTAGCTTGCTTCAACTACTGAATCGCCCTATTGAGGTTTTCAGGTTTGTACTGGCCATGTTGTGGGTGCTTTTCTCAAATACCTAATGTTTCTTTCAGATGGAGAGTACCATTAAGCAGTCGGAGAATGACTTGAACAAACTGCTAGAAACAACCCGTCGCCTACATGATGAGTACAAGCCTCTAAAGGAGCATGTAGATGCCCTCAGGATGACTTTAGGTCTACACAGACTCCCTAACCTCAACGAAGAAGAGGAGAAGCTATCCCTGGAGTCAGTATACATAGACACAGCTCATACACATTTATGCTTTCAACAAAAATGTAAACTAGCTTCATGACCACATTTCCTGATACCTTCTTCATGGTAATTTATTGGTGTTTTCACAGACTATTGATATATACTCCATACATACTGGTACATAGTAGAATGACATGCAGAAGTAACTATGCGTGGACTCTGTAGTTGGGATTCTCCAGGTTCTTAAAATGTCTAAAATCCAGGTATCTTAGTACTAGGGCTCGTAAACCAGGGTGTAACTATAAGGTTTCCCCGATTGCTTTGTATTATATCATGCTGGGTTACTAAATTTATAAACTCCCTGGGTCAATATGGCAAAGTAAATATTAGTTTTTAAAAAATCTATATTAACTTTAGGTAAAAAAAAAAAAAAAAAACATTATTGATCGCACGATAACAAAACTAAAAACAAATCCAACATTGAACTACTAATTGCAAAACATCATCTCAAAACAGAACTGCGATAAAATTTCTCTCAGTAATGAAGACATGGTGTAAATAATTTTCTCAATATGGATTGATTCAGAAGAGAAATGCAAGCGATTTCCTCCAAGTGCCACGTGTGGCTTGATTTTCCTTGTGTTGAGTAAATTTCCGAAGGCTGTTGAGCACAGAAGCAGGTAAATGTCTGCATTAAAGGTTTCATGTAGCAAAAACTATGGTAAGGGTTTGTCCTGCTGTTGTTTGTGTGTGTTAGTTTAACACAGACAGAAAAGAGATTTCATCTCCTAAATCTCTAGATTTTCTAGAGGTATAATAGTCCTTTAAAAGTTTTAAATGTCCTTTGTTGAAAGCTTTTGGTGTACAAGAAGCTGAAGGGGAAAGCTGGTTGAAGGGAGATGTGTCTGTGGATTTGTTATTCTTAGGGATGCACCGATACCAATATTGGGTATCAGTCCGATACTGAGTGTGTGTAGTAATACTCGTACTTGTAAAAGTGCTCCGATACAAACACACCAATACCACTTGACAGCAGCATGATGTTCACCTCATAGTGCATCAGGTAAGCAGCGAGTAATGTCTGCAGTGTGGAGATTTTTCAAAATAAACAACGGTGACAAAAGTAACAGTGACTGCAAGTTATGTGAAAGACACAGACGGATACAGATTACGGAAGGAGTGTATTGTCCGTCCTCTGCGTACATTCCACACGGAATTCTGTCTGTTTTGTGGGAGCTAGCGGATATGTACCCAAAGCCATATAAATATCATCATATTATCTTATATATACGGTTCTGTGCGTACCCAGACGGAGAAGCAGTACCACCAGGAACTGTGGAGGTAGCGGATCTTTTTAAAGAGCGACTGTGTGAGTTAGTGAAAAACTACTGACATATTTATGAGAACTACCCTCATCAATATCAATATCAGCAAACATAACAAACTGTATGTACTTGTGCTCAGTTTGGAAAAAAGTGTTATCTGTATATCCCTAGTTTTTCTCAACAAATCCTATCTAAACATGAATACCGACAATGACCTGATCTTATTAATGTTGTTTTCCGTGAATCTGTAATTTTATTTAGCCTAACTGATTTACAGCCCCAGTGTGGCATGAACAAAAAAACATCACTGAGCCTTTCTCTTGTATTGCTTTTTCATCCTTGTAAAATGAAGGATATCCTACCAAAAAAATGTATAATAGCAGGCATCCTTTCATGCAGTTGAGACAAGTTGTGGAAGAATTCCGTTGAAGGAATGTACAGACTAAAAGCACAGGTTACAAACTATGCATTATTTAAACTAGCTTTGCTGTTTGAATATATTTCACCAAACCATCTTCACCTCTGTGAACCTAAATTCTCATAGCCTTTGTTTTTTTGGGGCTGTCACTGGCCAGAAAATGATTAAGTCTTTGTTTTAGTTCTGGCCAACAGACTGCCACCTCCTGAGAGTGTAAAGAGTGACAAATGAATTAATTGCTGGTGTTAGTCCTTCCATTGGATTTATTCACATTAACAAACCCACACGCATATCCTTTAATTGTGCATAGGGGTTGCTGGGTTAAATATGTTTAATTTAAAAGGAAAAGGCCCAAATGCTGACTCAAAACACACGATTTAATGAAAAATCATTTCAAAAACAGTGCACTGTGTCATTCCACATGGATGCAGCATCCCACTGATTACCCCAGTCTAATGCGTCAGATATAGCAGTAGTTGTTGACATATCATTAAAACATCGGAAACAGCATGGGCACTCTTCTAAATAGAGGTTCGTGATCTTGATGAAATGATCTGGCTGTCATCGTGTCGTGGAATTCACAGTAACAGAAGGTGACGAGATGAGATTGAGATCCATGTGCATTTTGGAACATAAGGTTTATGGTCATAGAATACTGCAAGGTGACACATCAGTGTGTTTTTTTAATCCAATACACAAGCAGTATTTTGGCAGTGAAGACGGTGGTAGCTGGGAGTCCTTAGTCCTCAACTTCATCTCAGAACAGGGGTGTCAAATATTCGGTCTGTGGACCAAAACCAGCCTGCCAATGGTTCCAATCCAGACCGCAGTATGAATTTGCAAAGTGCAAAAAATGATACTGAAGATATTATCAGTCAAGGGTGTCCAAATCATTTTAGTTCAGGTTTCACATACAGATTAATATGATCTAAAGCAGTGGTTCCCAACCTTTTTTAGCTCGTGACCCCATTTTAACATCACAAATATCTGGCGACCCCAGACATTCCAAACGGAGATTTTTTTTTTTTTTGCTAAAATTAATTTGTTTTTGATCATGTAATAATTTGTTATACTATGTTGCAAATAAACATTAATTTTAGACAACATTTAGTCTATATAATGTATATTATTAAGGACAGAGGCAGAAAAGCCAGGTGTAGATTACTGCACAAAGTAAGAAGTTTATTTTCCTTGGTCAGGATATGTACAGTCAGTCCAGTTTGGATTTACAAGGCTGACAATTAATACTGAACAAACAAAAACTCAAACTATGAATTATGAAAGAGCTGCAGCATCTGAAACCGACCATAATGAACATTTGAAAGATAAACAGAACCACAGTGCTTCAGTTTCAGCTTCACAGTTGGTCATGTCTTTTATGGATTGGGATTGTCTCTGTCAACTCACCATATATCTTTTATTAGTAAGTTATTTTTATTTCATTTTTTTATCAATTACTAGAAATTTCAGGCGACTTCATTTGAATTCCAAGCGACCCCACGTGAGGTCCCGACCCCAAGGTTGAAAAACACTGGTCTAAAGTAAAATAATAACATAATAACCTATAAATAATGACAACTACAAATTTTCTTCACGGTTTAATTGGAAAAAAAGTAAAAGTACATAATACATACAAATTATCCTTTCACAATGAAATGTGAATAACCTAGAGTGTCTTAAGAATACAATGCTTAGAATTATTATTAAGTACAATTTTAACAATATTCTGCCTGTTATTAAATGTTTTGTGTATTTGTAGATCCACTGTGATCTGTAAGTTGTATTTTACATGTGTAAATGAGAAACTGAGACATACTACTTTTGTAATTGCACTTATTTTTGTTAAGACATTTCAGGTGGTTCATGTTATTCACATTTTCACAATGTAATTTTACTTTTTTTCCACACTAAAACAAAGTGAAACATTTTATAAAGTTATTATTTATAGTTTATTATGTTGTTATGTTACTGGTCCAGCCCACTTAAGATCATGTTGTGACCCCTGAACTAAAATGAGTTTGACACCCCTGTCTTAGAAGGTTAGAAAAGTTTTATAGTCAAGCAGGTGACGTGATGATTGAGGTCCAAAGTGTTTACAACTGTATCAGAGTAGAGTGTGACTGATGTTGGTTGGGCTGAGTCAGAAGTGAAACACAATCCCTTTTCTTTCAGCAGATTTCTGCCTTCAAAAGGCTGTAGTGCTACTCAACAAATCATACAGCGTTAATTATAAACAATAATGCATAAATAGCAACTATGACAGTTTTATTGACAGTTGGAGTGGGTGATGAAAAATAGCTCAGATTATTGCAGTGTAGGACTTTATTTGAGGATGAAGGGAAACTGGCGCATCCAGCTTTACTTGTGCATTAGAGAAGCCTTCGGATTAGATGATAACATTGCTTAGACGTCAAGGAGTAACTGTCACTCATTGTCCTTTGATCACTGTGGCATCGTATGGGTTTTCTCAGGAACTGGACTACATATTGTAAAACGAAAGAGGAGTCTGTCGTTAATTAAGAAAGATTTCCAAGAAAACTAACATGATGGAGAAGTGACCTTTAAATTAGACGTAGTGTGCCATAAATACATCTTACATTTCCTCATCTTAAAATATGGCTGTGGTGATTAGTGCTTGCTTCTCCAAATTCAGTTTCGGGCCAGGCTGCTCTTTTGTTTTTCCAGATTTTCTGGCACCAGTAACTGGCAAAGATAGTGGCAAGCACTAAAAGCTATTCCCGAACTTCTGAAGTCTGTCAAGGGAGTGGGCAGATCGATTGTCGGTCACCACAGAACGCATCAGGAGTGGAGAAAATGCAGTTCATTCTTAAGAAGGTCTGAGGTGATGCCAGAATACGGTAGTGGGGTTGATAGCAGAGCTGGTCTTTGAAGAATGTGAAGTTTTTCCAATAAATAGTCATATTTTTCCAAGGTGTTCTTAGGGGAGTTAAATGACTTTTCATTTAACATGTTGGATGGGTAAGACATTTTATGCACCTTTTAAATCCATCTTTTCAAAAACATACATCTCTTTCATAGATAGACCTTTAGTTGTGATGACGTAAGCTCTGCTGCTGTGCTCAGTGACAGTTTTGTTGGCAGGCTCATACCTCAGATGACATTTCTGGCCAGGTGGGATCCCTCCCCGTTTCCCTTCAAGATAGTGTTCTGCCTGAGACCTTTGTCAGGAAGTTGTAACTTGTTCCTGTGGTCGTTCAGTAGATATTCATGACAGAGCCTGCGGAGATGTTAAAGCTATCACATTGACATCATGCTGCCAGAAATGTAATTCTAGAATAATTTTACCTAATGTTAATAATGGCCACTGTAATTGTATGATAAGGTGCGATGACACTATCTTAGAGAAAATTAAATCACACCTCACAGGTCCGGGAGGTGTTGGGTACATTTTAAGATGCTCTGTGAAGGTGATGTATGAGCACAAAAACTCAGTAATAGAAGAGAAATCCAGCTGAAATATTAACTTGTATCAAAACAACTATGACATAGGCATACTTTTAACTGTGAAATATGCATGCATTACTGCAAAGATGAATGGTAATATGTGCCTGTAAATACATAATAAATAATATGTTAATATTTGATGTTTTAATGGATCATAGCTACAGGAAATACAACCCATAAAAGCAGTTCTGTGAATGTTCACACTCTACTCACCTTCCTATTTTAAGAGAAAGCAGATAGCATAACGAAATAAATCTTCTTATTTAATTTTTTTTTACTGGAAATGGGCCAATCCGGCGTAAAGCCCAAGGCTAAATTTCTTTCCCAGCCCGTCCCTGCCCACACACACATACAGATAGAGACAAACACTCAACAATGACTGTTCTCCTGCTCCAAGTTGAATATCAAAAGAATCCAAGAGCGAGTCTCCTTTGTGTTGGGTTTTGACACTCAAAAGTTCTGGATAGACACCCCAGATGGGATAATCTTTCCTGTGATCTGATTTATCAGCTTTCAATAAGCTGGGTTTGTGTCTTTCTTTGGTTTGAACAGTTACTTCGAGAAGCAAAAAGCAGAATGGCAGAAGGAGCCACATGAGCCCGCAATCCCAGAGTCCCTTGCTGCCGCTGCAGCAGCAGCACAGCAGCTTCAGGTCTCCAGGAAACAGGATGCCCGCCAAACGGCCACCTTCAGACAGCAACCCCCACCAATGAAGGTATATGCACTGCCTACATACCTATAAAATGCAAAACATAAATCACTGATGTGTCCTTTAGAGAAAAGTTAAAGTGGTTTGGTCAGACACCGTATGAAAAACCTGGACCAGCTAATTTGGTACTGATGTCTTTTTTTTTTATAGTTTTGATGAGGCTAAATCATGCCTATTAAAGGTTCCAAGCAAATACAATGCTCATGCATGATAGATAGCCACTGTTTCACAAAAAAGTCAAACTCATTTTAAGCCTAAAAGTACCCCATCTACTACCTCTCCAAAGTTACTCACAGCTTTGTAAAACCATGTAACTATGGTAACAGTCAGTTAAACCAAAGGTGTTCTGACCAAAGACAAAGATTCTAATGTCGGCCGTTTCATCACTGATCAAAGATAATGAATCATATTGATAAGACCTTCATCTGTTATAATGTGTATTACTGAGAGCCAGTGGCTTCAGGGTTTTGTGGTACATCATTATATCAGATTACATCAGTACATCAGAATATATTTCTTAGCCTTGAAGGAAGAGATTATTTTGGTGAGTTTGTTTTTTTCTTTGATTTTGATGGTTTAATAAAATAAATACAGTAGAAAAGTACTTGGAGAGCCCAGACCTCCGCAAAGGCAGATCAGTGCCCCCCCCCCGCCCCCCCCCCCCCCCCCCCGTCCAGATCACCACCAAAATTTAATCATTTGTTCTTTGTGCCAGTATCAACATTTCCTGAAATTTTCATCTAAATCCGTCCATAACTTTTTGAGTTCTCTTGCACACAGACAGACAGACAAACAAACCAACGCCAGCAAAAACATAACCTCCTTGGCAGAGGTAATAAATGTGTCTTTATGTTGAGTTACATGACCAACAATAGAGCTGCCATAAATGAGCCTCGCTTATCATAACACTCCAAACATTCGTTAGTCTCACAAAACAATCATGTTAGATCTTATCAGATAGTATCGAGATTGCTAGTCTTTGAAACAGATGTCAAAGATCATCACAGAGGTCGTCTGATGGATATGGAACCAACGGTTTCCTTTGAATAATTATTTATTCAGAGAACTGATCCACTTCTCCTATAATCCAGTCATACTGATCAGCCTCTGGTCTCCTTGTGAAGACCCCAAGGCAATGGCATGATTTTACTAGAACGTTGGAAAATTGGGTCTTCAGTGAGAAAACCTTTGGATAAACTCAAAAATAGGACCAATGGCCCTGTCACTCACCAGCATGTTCTATCAAGAAGAAGAACTTCAACTTGCGAGGTTGTCAGGGTCTGCCTCTTTGTTAGAGTCCTGTGGTCTTAATACAGGAGATCAATCTCCCAGTAGAAGTGGGTGGATCTTTCACTGGAGGAGAGCTCAACTAAATAAATCAAAGTACATGTATGACTTCCTACCAGTGCTCATTATTAGTATCTCTAACTATTGTCATGGTATAAGTCATCATGATACAGTCCATTATAAGTAAAGGCATATTTTTAATATTTCAAAAATTCATAATTTTTTTTTTTTTTTTAAATCACAATTTCTCAAATATGTGAACAAACTTTGTAGACATTATCCCAAGGAAGCTACATTAAAAAATTTGAAATGAATCTGACCAGTAGTTTCAGAGAAGAAGATTGTTGAAATGTAAACACTGGTGCCCTTGAGTTTGACCCTTTAAGGTCACTAAAAGTTAGAAGTCATGGACCCAAATGAAAGTCCATATATGACTCCTGCCAGTGCTAAACAGTAACTATATTGATATCTCTAACCATTTCTATTAAAATATGGACAACTATGAGTAAAGGCAAATTTTAAATGATTCAAAAATTTGTCAAAAATTTTAAAATCAAAGAATCTCAAAACTGTGAATAAACTTTGTAGACATTGTCCCAAGGAAGCTACATATAAAATTTTAAATGAATCTAACCATGAGTTTCGTCAGATAATACATTTGAAGAAATTGCTAACAGAGACGAAGCCTTCACAACAGCTCATGGAGATGAATGTGATATTATATGAGATGAAAACAGCACCAACTGATAAAAAGGAGGAAAACAGTTTGTGGATAGTTTTTGATCTAATAACAATGCAGATTTAGAGATAATCTTTTAAGTTGCTGCTGATACAAAGCAATAAGGAATTATTTTCTCAAAGGTAACTATCCAGAGTTTGACTGAAGATTTGTAAGTGTTGAAGTTAAAATGTATTGTAATTGTTAAAATTACACTGTTATTTTGCATTTGTCCTGGAATGACAAAATGATCTATGTTAAAATTGTTCCTGAAAGCCAAACCTTCTGATGTAGTAAACTGAGCTGACAGGTCTGACGTGATGGCAGAGTCAGCAGTGTTTCTTAGTTTGAAAAAAGTTTTAATTTATCCAGCATTCAAGCAAAGTGAGTCCTGTGATAATTGAGAGATAAACAGACTGGTGTGATATTTAGACATTCAACTGAACTCGTTATTAGTTCAAAGGTAAAAGACAGAGTGGCGTGTACAAAGTGATCATTCTGACTTGTCGTTTCTCTGCAGGCCTGCCTGTCATGCCACCAGCAGATTCATCGTAACGCTCCCATCTGCCCGTTATGCAAGGCCAAGAGCCGCTCCCGCAACCCAAAGAAGCCCAAGAGGAAGCCAGACGAGTAGGTCCGACTCCACCCTCAGCTTCAGTACGGTGTAAAGGGAACTGGTCCTACATACTGATCTCAAATCAGCCGTGTACATTTCCATTTGTGGCTGAAATAACAGATCTGTGATTCAGGACAATTTCAAGTGGGGTCCCCACTTTAACAAGTCGTATTAGTCCCCTGTTCTTAACCTCTCGACTTCTGGTCAAGGACCTGTAACGTCATTCTGTTGTTTGTTTTTTTCAATCAGTGCTTTGGATGTGTTTCTATGTATCTGTATGGCTTCCATAGTAGGTTTACAATTCCCTAACCATGTAACTGCAATAATGCAAAAGAAATTCGATTATATGTCCAAATAATTTAGCCCATGTTACTATTGTTTATTGCCTTAGATATTGTATTATATTTCTTTTTCATTGCATGTGTGCTTCCATGGCTGTTTATTGTGTACTTTTTGTGCCGATATTAAAACTAGTTTCAATGGTGAAGTAACTTAAAGACATTAAATGTTTACAGTGTTTAAGTGGTCATAAAGTGGAGACACAAGGCCTGACTCATTTGCTCTGAATAGTTGTGTGATAAACTTTAATATAGTGAAAATGAAATAAATGGCTGTTTTGTACTAACCATGTTTTATTGTTCTTCTTTAATGTTTAACACAAAGGCCATATTTAGTTTTATAATCCTCGTAATGAGATAAGACAGAGGGGGGTAAATGAGGACATGAGACCTGACATATAGACACATCAGTGTTTATTGGTGAATGGGAGTGTATCAAAATAAAGAGGAAGGAATATGTTCAACTCCACCACAATATTGTTCCTTTCACTGTATTAATACTGTGCCTGTCATGTCTGCAACTATCTGTCTGAAAAAGGACAGCGAGGTCTTGCTAAATGAGTTCCTGTAGCGTTTTTGTCAGGGTAACCCCTCATTTCATCTGTTGCCAGGGCAACTCCACGTTCCTTAGTTGTTGCTAAGGCAACCCCAGGTTGCTGTGACCCACACATCTTCACTAAATAGTTCCTCCTAAATCCTGTGAGGTGCATCGAAGAACTCTGGAAGATTTTACTCTCACTCCCCCACTGTGTACACTCCTACAAGAGAAAGTCCAGTTCAGTGTCTGTGAATATGATATTTCTCAATGACAAACAGAAGTAAAAGCGGCCTGAAGTGGATCCGAGCCCGTCTTTCCTGTCTTTTACTTCAGTTTGTGTTTTGTCTGCCCTTCACTGTTGGGAATTGCAGTTGTGTCTTCTTCCTGCTGATAAAGTATTTCAAGGCCATTGATGGGTGTTTCTGCTCACACACACTGCAAACAGCGGGATCACGAGGCTCCACCTCTGAAACCCATCACAGTCACAGAAACACAATCACAGCGAGCGGAAAAACAAGCCCTTCCATGGACTGAGTGCCACATGATGAATGTCATAAAAGTGGCCAACTATCCCATCTCGTCTTGTGTGTCACGCAGATGTTGAACCGAGATAAGACTGGACATCAGACCCTTGGAACACGAGGGATAGTTCATTTACATTCCTATCTCCACGTATCTGAACCCATGATCCCACCCCCAGTTGAAAACTTATTCTCTGGTGTCAGTCACCCCTCTACTCATCTCTCTATTTAACCCTTTCATGCATGAATTATGAGAACCTAAGTCAAGATTTTTTTTTTCTGGAGTGTTTTTATACCTCCTTTGGCATAAAAAAAAAAAAATGCGATTGATTTTTTTTTTTTTTTTCATGGAGTTACAAAAATTTCCATGCATTTAATTTTTTAAGTAAACAAATATGTATTTAAAACCCAATATCAGAAAGTAAAATGAAAACAATGAAATAAAAACATTTTTAAGGCTGCTAATTTGATGTTTTCTCACATTTTACCATACTCTAATGCTAGTTATTACCTCATATAATATGCAAAAAACAACTCTTTTTGTCTAACAAATAACAACTGATTTACACTTAAACATGTTACTGCAGATCAGGTTTATCAAGAACAGCAAAGTTATAGTAATGGTATGAATTGCAGTGTATTATGGGATGTTGCATAAGTGTCTAGTGTGTTGGCTCATATGGAACTAAAACAACAAAACCTATGAACATACAAGAGAACATCTATAGAATAACTGTCCACTGTAGTGACCACAATGCATGAAAGGGTTAAACCTCCTTCTCTTATTCTTATGAGACATGGATTGTAAGTGTTTTGTCTATTTTGTAGAAACCACAGCATCTAGTGTAGTTAACCCATAAAGACCCAGTGCTACATCTGGCACTTCCAAATTTTTTTCTCTTTATTTGCCTTTTCTTAAGTGACTTATCACCATTTATATTAATATTGTCCTCTGCATTTTGCGGTTTTTCACTGAAAATTGGGCATTTTCCTATATTTAATTGACTGATCATGTAGATTTTCACAAAAGATCAGATTAAAGATGAAGGTTATTTTTATCAGAAACTGAGAAAACTGAAGAAAAAGAGAATTTTTCAGAGAAGATATCATTGCCTGAACATAAACCCAGTGTGTCCAACCACTGTCATTGATCCAGCTCCATGGGTTTTACTGGTGAATCAATGTTAAAGAAGATGATGGTGTTTATCACCATTTATTACAATATGATCCTCTATATTTTGCATTTTTCATTGTAAATCATGCATTTTCCTATATTTAATTTCCTATGTTCAATTTAGACCTTCATGAAAACTGAGTTAACTCAAAGGTTCTTCTATCAAAACAGAGAAAACTGAAAAAAAAGTGACTTTTTCAGTCAAATCTATCATTAACTGAACATAAACCAAGTGTCTCCATCCACTGTTATTGATCCAGCACAATGGATTTTACTTTTTTTTTTTTTTTTTTTTTTTTTTTTAAATTTTATTTACTCACAGTTTTTTTTTGTTTTGTTTTGTTTTTTGTTTTTTCATACTTTATTTACAAAATACCGTATACACATAGACCAGAACATGGCATGGAGAAAAAAAAACCAAAACATAATGCTCGAGGTGAGGCAGGAAGAAATTGAATACAATTACATAAATAGGTAAGTAAATTAAATAAATTAAAAGTAAAGGAATAAACAAGAAGAGAAAAAAATAAATAAATACTCCATGGGTTTTACTGGTGAATCAATGTTGTAGAAGATGACAGTGTTTCCATGGTAACTACGGAGCGTCTGAACGTCCAAATGGGTCATATCTGATGACCATGAAAAGATGACAAACTGCATTTTACACCAGTTCTTTACATGTATTTATAGAATTAGTGGATCAACAGGTATTAAACATTTTAGATCAGTAGATACTTTTAGATCTTTATGGGTTAAATTATATAATATTAAAGTTATGTTTATAAATCGAAGCTCAATTATTCTATAAATACCGGCGTAAAATGAGGAAACGATAGTTGCATGTGTAAGAATAACATATAAAAGCGCAAAAACTTTTTTTTTTTTTTTTTTTACAGAAACAAACGTAAACAGGGGTGCGCGGCTGTCCTCCTCCTTCTTTTAATGCTAAACAGACCTGCATTTCCTGCTGTTGATGCGCTGCCGCCATCTGGTGGTAGAAGGAGGTAGAGCATGTCAGAGCACAGGCATGTGCAGTTACAGACCTACAGTGAGATATACAGGGTGTCCATAAAGTGTCTTCACATTTAACACATTTATTACAGAAGCAAATGAAGAGTCAAATCTGTGAAAATTATTACAAAATCTAACGTAGATACTGAAGTTTTTTGTTTGTTTTTTTCCCTCATTTAATCCACCTCTGTATGGACACCATTACACTGGTCTACAAGGAAAATGCTTCCAGAATAAAAGTAATGAAATTTTACCACATGAGAGTCACTGATAAAGAAAAATCAAGTCAAAAACGCTGGTTGGCTAAATTTTCCAAGATACAGCCTTGCGTCAAAATGTGAAATTCAAGAATTAACCAGAGAATGGGTTTGACTCAAAAGGAATATTTGTCTCAGAGCTACAAGATCTACCTCAAAACACTGTCTGCACATTAGAATACATTCACTTTATGGGTTCTATTTAGTGGAAGATTTATAAAACTATTATATAAATGTACATAAACCAATATATACAGGGTGGGAAGCAAAATTTACAATGAACATTTAGTTGTTTTTTCTCAGCAGGCACTACGTCAGTTGTTTTGAAACCAAACATATATTGATGTCATAATCATACCTAACACTATTATCCATACCTTTTCAGAAGCTTTTGCCCATTTGAGTAATCAGGAAACCAAACGTCAAAGAGTGTGTGATTTGCTGAATGCATTCATCACACCAAAGGAGATTTCAAAAATAGTTGGAGTGTCCATAAAGACTGTTTATAATGTAAAGAAGAGAATGACAGTGAGCAAAACTATTACGAGAAAGTCTGGAAGTGGAGGAAGCAACAAAAAACGTACCAAAGCTTTCATAAAAGCTCTCAAATCCAAAATCCTAAAGGATCCAACCAAATCCAAGAGAAAAATGGCAATTGAACTTGAGGTAGACAACAAGACCGTTAGAAATGCAGTAAAATATGATTTGAAGTTAAAATCTTACACAAGAACACCAAAACACTTGTTGACAACAGCAACAAATCCAACTTTAGCAATTTTTGGGAATCATGTTTATGGCCGCCTTCTAGCCCAGATCTAAACCCTCTGGATTCTGCTATTTGGGGCGTTTTAGAACATGCTACCAATAGAACATCACACAGCAATTTCAACTTTCTTAAAGATACTATTAAAGAAGAATGGGAGAAGTTGTCACCCGAATATTTGAGGAACACTTGCGCAAGTTTCAGGAAGCGTTTGAAGGCAGTTATTGAGAAAGAAGGAGGACACATAGAATAAAAACATTTTCTATTATGTACATTTTCTTGTGGCAAATAAATTCTCATGACTTTCAATAAACTAATTGGTCATACACTGTCTTTCAATCCCTGCCTCAAAATATTGTAAATTTTGCTTCCCCACCCTGTATGTGTCATAACACTTAATCAAATACCTTGAAAACATCAGCAAACCGGCACTTCTGTCATTTATTTTCCAATTAATCTTATTAAAATACATAACATTTAGCACATTTAATCTCTGAAGCAAATCATTTCTAAAAAATTGTAGACCAGTGTTATTTGCATGAAGCACATCCAGACGGTACTGGATTTGTTATTTTCTTTGCTGTATCATAGACTCATCAATGGTGTCAACTGCATCAGTGACCTTTTCCTTTAGGTCGTTGATGTCCTGTATCTTTAACATAACCCCATAGAAAATAAACCCAGGGCAGTGATATGTGATGAACGAGGTGTCCAGGGAATTGAACCATCCCTTCCAATCCACTGGTCTGGAAATGTTTGATTTAGGAACCCACCAACATGCAGAATCCAATGTGGTGGTGCACCATCTACCTGGAAAATGATGGCTGGTTGAAGGTCATCCAACTGTGGTGACACATAAGACATTTCGTGAAAAAAGGTAAACGACACGCATATCCAAAAATAGGAGGCGTGCAGGATCTCAAAAAAATTAACCATGAAAAAATAAGCTGAGTGAGCTCCCAAAACATTTATTCAGTCTGATGAAGGGCAAGGTTATTATCGTTAACGAAAACTAACGAAATAACCAAAACTAGAATTGTAAAAACATTTTCGTTAACTGAGATAAATACAAACTATAATCAAAAGAAAAAAACGATAACTAACTGAAACTGTATTGTGTGCTTACAAAACTAAAACTTATCAAAATTATGGATAAAATTCCCTTTGTTTTCATCTTTGCCAAAGTCGGATTGATATGAAATCGATTTATTTCCCTCAAGCAATTTTAGCTGACAGCACCATATGATATTTAATGGTCCGTCACTTCTCATCACTTGTCGTTTAGAGTCATCTTCTCGTCCCCACTCTACCTGGAAACATGGAGACTAAAGTTGGGAGAAAGCAGCAAAGTCCTGTATGGGATTTATTTGAATTCGACGGCAAAGAAGATAAAAGATATAAAAAAAAAAAAAAAAAAACTAAACTAAAACTAAACATTCAGAAAATAACGAAAACTAATAAAAACTAGCAATTCTGCTCTAAAAACTAATTAAAACTAACTGAATAAGAGAAAAAAAGTCAAAACTAAATAAAACTAAACTATAATGAAAAATCCAAAACTATTATAACCTTGATGAAGGGCCTCGGCCTGAAACGTCACGTAGCTGAATAAATGCTTTGGGAGCTCACAGGTTGTGCGGACCTTCCTTTATTTTTTCATGACACATCAGACATTTCTCAACATGCGCTTTTGTCTGTTCTTTTGTTCTCATAAAACGTCATCAGTCGCAGCCCTGGTACTGTTCCAATTGCAAGTTCGCATAAACCAAGAACGCATTGGAATACTTGGATGTTGCTCTTGTCAGATAGCTTAAACCAGTGTTTCTCAAAAAGTGGGGTGGGCCCCCCCGGGGGGGCGTGAAGGCTTGCCAGGGGGGGCATGGGATCATTCCTAGGTGTTTATTTTTTCTTCAGGTTCAAACATGTAGCAGGTGGAACTAATGTTTTAGCGCTGGAGCACCCTGGACTCATTTTAGGGACGTACAACAAACAAATCTACTGCCATGGTGATCTGTCACTAAACTAAACAAAGAGTTTAGGTTTGGAGAGTGGACAAGGATTGGATTAGAAAAGAAAAATGTGCAATGTTTCTGTTTTTGCACAGTTTGTACAGTTTGCACTTTGATGTTCTCAGATGTGCAACGTAAACGGGCTCATTGCAGCCACTGATGTTGTTAAAATGTTCATCTTTGTTACCAAAATGTGTTTGTTGTTCTAAAAAAAGCACCTTATTGTCATAGTTGTAAGATAAGTACACATTTCCTATTTTTATTTTGAAAAATAATGTCTCAGGGAGCAGTCTTGTTGAGTTCATTTGTATCGTTCAATCAAAAATCTACGTTATTTTTAATTTGCACAACAAATTATTCAAGGAAAAGCAAAAAGTATTCTTACGATATTGATGTTTCTTTCAATACAAGTAATAATTGCACTACAGGTGCAATGTTGTTGGGGTTGAGGGGGGCTTGGAGATTTTTCGTGCTCCAAAGGGGGGCCCGACAGAAAAAGATTGAGAACCACTGGCTTAAACCAAGGATGCACTGGTTGGTGACTCGTGTAGACTTGGCTGGGAAATAATTCCCAAGATGCAGTTTGTGCCGGCTTGACCGGGACCCAGGCGGCTGTGCCCGGCTGAACTGACGACATGTATTACAGTTTTGAAAAATATACAAAATACATATATGACGTGTAAATACTGGAACAAATGTATTGAAATCAAATCGAGTGACAGTGGGTGATTTGAGGGAAATACGTTATGGAGCAGAGGATGGAAACACAGCAGAGACAGAGGAAAGTACACAAGTACGCAGCCGTTCAATTACAGATGGACTTGTGCTCTTAGGAAGTACGTTGTCTGGGACCATTCTTACCAAGACCGTACTCATTGAGTTCGCAAAATTGTACTCTGCGTTCTTGGTATTGAGAAACGGCTATATTCAGTCAAAAAGTCAAAGGTCAACATTTGCACTAATTGATCTGTCGTTGAAGAAAAATGAATGATTCGGTTGAACATGATCCCACAAAAACCACTGAGTACATAGAACAAATCTGATAAACATATTGCATCAATTACTTTTGTAATGCATTTTTTGAAATAGTAAAGAGACTTTACGGACACCCTGTACTCTCTGTACTTTCCAGTACTGTGCAAAAGTCCAAGGTCAACATTAGGTTTAAATATAGTTATAATGACCACATATATGTATGGGATCCAGCACACTTCTAATTTTGGATGTGCGTGTC
Source organism: Sphaeramia orbicularis (assembly GCF_902148855.1). NCBI lineage: Eukaryota > Metazoa > Chordata > Actinopteri > Kurtiformes > Apogonidae > Sphaeramia > Sphaeramia orbicularis. Next base: position 37,904,103 of record NC_043966.1, on the reverse strand, counting down.
GTTCACCTTTTTTCATCACATATATGTATTTCTCAGTTTTTGTTGTGGGATGCAATCTGACATATGTTAAGTATATTCAGCAATAAGAACAAAAGTTTCAGGGAAAAAAACAGCTTCTATAAACCAAAGTATTTGTATTTAGTGTGACCTTCCTTTGCACTTTTGCACTCAGACATGTGATTTAATGCATCGATTTTCTGATGTTTTTTACCAGGTTTCTTTCAACTCATGTCAGATATTTCTGTTTGTGCGGCTTCTTGTCATGGGGTCAGAGGTCACAATAAATTTAACCTTTACAACACATGTAGTTCAGTCTTTTGTGTGTCTTTTAAGGCTGTGCACATATTTCCTGTATTTTTTTGTATCTGAAGAAAAGTGAGTGAGAAATAAATATGTATGCTAGTTTCAACCCTGCAAAAACAACAAATCTAAACGTGGCCTGAGACCGTACTTGTTTTTGAATTTATCATGTGTGTAGGCACAGTCAAATGTGATAAAGAAGAACCACAACAACACATTAAAATAGACTGTAACAAGAAAAGCACTTGGAGAGAGCAGACCTCCACCAAGACAGATCTGCCCCCCCCTATCGCCACCAAAATTTAATCATTAAAATCTGTCCATAACTTTTTGAGTTATCTTGCTAACAAACAAACAAATAAACATGCAAACACGCACGCAAACACACAAAGCAAAGTGATCACAAAACTTCCTGATGGAGGTAAATATGCAAGATAAGAACTTTTAATAGCATTGCTTTAAGACCTTTGTCAGTTTTATGATGGCATTTTGGAAAGTTCAGAATTTACAGTGAAAAAGGGGACTATTAAAACTGTTTTCCTTAGTTGACTTAGAAGATGAAATTCCTAAATTATTACAATAATTTAAAATGCAAACTTCCTTTATACGAAGCCATTATTATCTATTTCACTCATACACAGAGACTCACTGGATAAATTCTATTTTATCACAACACATTTTTTATACAATTTAATATGTAATTTAACTTGTGATACTTTTTAATCCAATATTTCATAATTTTAAACAAAAAATAATAATCCCAAACATAGTTGACAAATCTAAATGTAAGTCATACTGTTTTCCATTCAACTCCAACTGTATCATGAGTGACTATAAATCAACAAGCAGTAATGAAAAAGACTTTTGGAGAAAAAAAGTCAAGATGCAAAATCAACTGGGGCTGAAAACCAGGGTTATTTCATGAGATGTTGACTTCTGAACAGCTTTATTATTATTATTAATAATAATAATAATAATAATAATAATAATAATAATAATAATAATAATAATAATAATAATAATAATAATAATAACTTTTAATTGTAATGCACTTTACATTTTTATCTAAAAATCTCAAAGTGCTACAGGCAATAAATAACAGAGAATAAATATAGAAAATAAGTAAGCCAGATAAAACAGTTTAAAAATAAAAACAACAGTTAAAAATGAAGACAATTAAAACAGGAGAAGCATGCACAGATGTTAAAAGATCAAGGAAATGCTTTCCTGAATAAAAAGGTTCTGAGGTAAAAGCATGACTGTGCTGTTAAAAAAAATAGGACCAATGTCTTTATAGTCAGGGAGCCAAAGTCTCAAAAATGGGTTGAACCTGACATGGTCTGCCATACTTTTTATTTGTGTTTTTTTGTTAATTTTGATCCTAAGGACCAATAATTGGAGGGTCTGCTCTGCGGGAAATATCGTGGAAAAAAAACTGTGGTCTTATTAGTGTATGTACTCCTCATTTTTTGATATAAAATTTGGAAAAATGAAAAATTTCCTTCAATCCTCAGTGGGTAAGCTGTCAATAAATGCATTCCACATGCAAAAAACACATATGGTGACAACCTTCAATGAAAAAATTATTCTTAAACACATGTCTGCATGATTTTGGCTCAATTTAATGCAAAAAAAAATTAGGCGTTTTCTCCCTTTTTTCCAATATTTTCAACTTAACTTCATTGGCAATCAACTATTCCCCCAAGTTGTGACATCAGCCAATATGCCGTTGTTTTCACCAAACAATATACTCATTCCACAGAAAAAATGATAAAAATCCAACCAGAATCAATGGATCTGTGATGATTTCTCTACCAGTTGGCAACACAGGCCCAGAACCTCAATAGAATTTTAAGCTACTCTCAAAATTCCAAAAGACATACTGGATATTTAACATGGTTGTCAATGTCCGCATTATTAAAAATCATGGCCTAGGCATCTTTTGAATTTCAACATAACTCTGTTCTTTCAATAGAAACGTGCCACACAAGAAATTGAAATACAACAAAATGACTTTATTATGTCATTATTTTATTGCCCTAAGTGGGTGGCACCCTGCAGATAATGCTCTGGGATAAACCTTCACCCTCACCACCAAAAAAGACTGGCAGGGTGGGTTAAACAGCATTGTAATAAACGATGCCCACCCCCACCCTGTAACACACACACATGCACACAGCCTACTCAGTGAATATGCTGGAAAGATTGCTGTATGGGGCAACTCTACTTACTTATGTTCAGATGAATGAACACAGTCTTTTATACACGCACTGTGGCTGAGTGTAGATGTAAAATGTACTGTAGTTTAAAGTTGCAATAAAATGAGTCAACCATTCCAATAACATGATCTGATTAGTTGATAGAGATTAACCCTCAAAGACCTGAACAGCTGCAAGAAAAATATTTAGCAACTTTTGATTCACTAATCCTATCAATACGTATACATAATACAACTAAAATGCAGTTTTTCAGCTTTTCATTGTCATCAATTGTGTTTTTTTTGGAAGCAGCACTGCATCACTGATTCATCTGTTAAACCCATGTAGTGTTTGTTGCTTGTTTTTATGATCAGTTAATGATATATTTTTCTTCAGTATTCTCTTTTTTTATATATAATAAGCTTTGAATTTAAACATCTACGTGACGCATAAGTTAAATGTAGGAAAATACCTGATTGTCACTAAAAATGCAAAGGATATTATTACCATGAATGGTGACAAATCACTTAGGAAAGGCTGAATGTTTAAAAAAAATCATTTGTAAGTGACCACAAAAACAATTGTATGTCATTATGGGTTACATATTTTTCTTTAAGGGTTAAATATCTTCTTTGATAGATATCCTTTCATAATTTAGCAATACTATGGCATGTCTTTGTTTGTTTTTTTGTTTTTTTTGCGTTGACATGTAACCTGCTGTCATGTCCTATTTATCTGAAGTTTTACTGTGTGGGCACGAATAGTTGTGCTTCACTGACATCCAGTTGAATCTCCTGTTAGTTTGGCTTCACCTGTTGGGGGTGGGGTAAGTTTCAGCTCAACGGCACTGAAAAATGAATTTCACTGAGATCAGATTGTCAGTGTAGTTGATCCATGTCCAACAAAAGAGATCCTCACTCCACACTAATGTGAGAAATACATACTGAGCAAATAACAATGAGCTGTTTGATCCACTAATGTACAAACCAGACAAAACCTTACTGTGAAAAGGTTTAAATCTGTAAACGCAATATGCAGTTCAAGAAGCGCTAAGATTTTATGCTTCAAACTAAAATAAAGAAATTTCTGACCGCGCTTGAAGAAGATGTAAAATCAGATATCTAAATAAGATAATAAAATAATAATAATAAAAAAAAATATACCAGCACACAGAGCTCTATTGTAGGTGTATAATAAATATAAACCCAAATATAACTTTTATAGAGCTGGACTTTGACTTTAACTTTACTGTTTTCTCAATAAACCTTTGGAGATGTTTGACTTTCACACACATATAATACTGGTTTTGCATTGATGAAGATTTCCATAGACTGCCACTGAAACCCAAGTAGTAGTTCAGTAAAAAGAGACGGCTTAATTAAAAAGATTTATAGTTATATGTGTGTGCATCTGCCATCACCGCTGGTTTCTGTCTTTTCTCTCTTTATTCAACGCAGTTCTACAATATTAGCCTCCTTAAAGCGCTTTAGAAAAGTAAGTAAATTTTATTTATAGAGCACTTTTCACAGACAGAGTCACAAAGTGCTTTATCAAATCAAATCAAAATCAAATCAAATTAACATTAACCCAACAGAATCCTCCAAACACAAGCCCGGATTAACCATATGGGCAACTGGGCAATTGCCCAGGGGCCCGCGACCTCTGAAGGGCCCTGGGTAGCTCAGGCATAACGAAAATATCTGGCTATCTTTTGCTTATAAATGAAACTGTCCGCTGCCCGGAGCCATTGCACTGCACAGAAACCCTGCTCCTGCTGTCTGTGACCGTGAGCTGAGACCCTTTCCTCATTGGTCAGTCCAAAAAGCGAATCAGCGGTGACACAAATCAACGTGCGTGCACTGAGCAGGATGTGAGACGTCAAGAACTACGCGACATACGCAAATCAAAACATTGCAAACATAGAGAAGCAGCTAAGTGGGAGCACCAAACGAAAATTAAAAAGAAGAGGGACATTAAAAAAGCTGAAAATTTAAAGAACATACCTAAAATAGGTCATTTCTTTACTGAAATTGTTGGTTTTCCAGACGTTTATAGTATTTAGTATATGTAGTATTTAGTATTAAAATGTTTAACCCTTGCCTTGAATTGTGATGTGTTTTCTGTTTAAAAGTTAAACTGGGACCAAAATGTTTATTTTAGCAGATTATACTGTATTATATTTAGTTTTTCCTTGTGGCGGCTCCATGAAAATGTTGAGATATGTTTATTGTTGAGAGAAAGCAGATTTCAAGATGTTTACATTGCACTTACTTTAACTCTCTTGTTGAATTCTGAGGTGACAAGAGGATTTCTGTTTAAAATTCATATCTGATTCTATCAGATTATGTTTGTGTTTTGTCTGTGGGCTTTTTCTGACGATTCAATACATTTGCGTCAGCAAAAAATGTTCTTAAATAAATACTGGATACTTTGGAAATGGTTTCTTATTTATTTTTTGTGAAAATGGAGGACACTTCCCTCTCTTTCTAATGTAGTGGATCAATTTTAGATTATACTGATGCTAATGTGTTTTGTTTTCATATCATCATATGCAAGTGAGTGGCCTTGACAAGAGGCTATAGTGGTGCACTTGTAGTTCTACGAGCATTTACACATTTGTACATCAAAATGCATTTGATGATAGTTAGATATTGAAGTATGGGGTATATTTACATATATTCCTGGAAATTATTCTTTATTTTACCAGATTATAGGGATCCTGGGGTTGTGATGATGGGGCCCTTGAATATTGTTGCCCAGGGTACAATGAAGTGTTAATCTGACCCTATCCAAACACCTCCAAACACTTGCGACTGGTGACAGTGGCGAGGAAAAACTTCCCTTTAACAGCAGAAACCTGGAGCAGACCCAGACTCCTGGAGGATGGCCGTCTGCCTTGACCAGTTAGGGTTAAAGAGCGAGAGTAAAGGAGGAGAAAAGAGAGAGCGATAGAGATAGAGAGAGACTGGGGGAGAGGGGGGAGGTAGGGGGAGACACACGGAGTGCATGTAACACTGTAAAGTAGCAACTTGATATTGCGAAAAACAAATAAAACCGTACAAATAAAATACAATTGGGATACCCATAAAACACAATAAAATACCATTAAAAACTGTTTAAAATATGATGAATACATAAAGTGCAGTCAGTTTGTGGCGGCCCTGAGTCTGTTGGGAAATTAACCCTTTCATGTACAGTGGTCACTATTATATATTCATGGATTTTGTTGTTTTAGTTCCATATCAGCCAACACAGTGGACACTTATGCATCATCACAAACACTACAATTCATACCATTCCTGTAACTTTGCTGTTCTTGATAAACCTAATCTGCAGTAACATGTTTGAGTATAAATTAATTGCTTGTTATTGATATTATTTTTTGTATACTATCTCCATAAAGTAATGACTAGTATTAGAGTATGTTAAAATGTGAGAAAACATCAGATTAGCAGCATTAAAAACATTTTTTATTTCATAGTTTTCACACAATATATCATTAAATACATATTTCTTTGCTTCAAAAATTAAACACATAGTGTCCAGCTGAGTGGATCATTTTGCAACTCCAAGAAAAAAAAAAGGTTCATAAGAAAATTTTCAGTCATATTGGTTTTGTCATGTCTAAAGAGGAATAAAAACACTCAGGAAAAAAAAATTGGATTAAGGTTCTCAGAATTCATACCATACCATACCATACCATACCATACCATACCATACCATACCATACCATACCATACCATACCATACCATACCATACCAACTTTATTTATAAAGCACTTTAAGAACTTTACAGCTGGCCAAAGTGCTGCATGCATGAAAGGGTTAAAAAGCCCGTTTGAACAGGAGTGTTTTGAGGTGTTTTTTAAAACTCTCTACAAAGTCCATGGACCGTAGGTGTAGAGGCAGGTCATTCCAGAGCCGTGGTGCTACAGCTTTAAAGGACCTGTCACCGTGTGTGCTAAAACAGGTGTGTGGAACCGTCAGCAGGTGCTGTTCTGAAGATCTCAGGCTACGAGCCCAGCTGTAGGGCTGAACCAGGGAAGCAATGTATGCAGGGGCCTGGCCATGTAGAGCCCAGAAAGTTAGCACCAGAATTTTGAAATGAAAATGATATAAAACAGGGAGCCAGTGGAGAGATTTAAGAATGGGAGTGATGTGGGCTCTCCTGTTTGTGCAGGTCAGAAGCCTCGCAGCAGAGTTCTGCACAAACTGTAGACGGGCCAGCTCCTTGTTGTTTAAGCATGTGAACAGGTTGTTGCAGTAGTCTGAGCCAGAAGACACAAACGCGTGAACGATCATCTCAAGCTCATTGATGGACACCATAGACCTGAGTTTGGAGATGTTGTGGAGTTGGAGGAAACAGTTTTTCGCTAGGTGTTTGGAGTAGAATTCTAAAAGATATTACCAGGTGTGTATAGCAGTGACGAAAGGATGTTGGGTCAGTGTTTAGTGGAGTTTCAGTGGATTTATCTCAACTATTTCCATTCTTCTAAGCGTCAAGGTATCTTTACTCATAAATCGTCCCAGTATTAGTCAGTAAATTAAAAAAAAATCCAGTATTGACAGTAACCGACATCAGTCATTCAACAACTGCAAATACAGACACAATTCTGAGTGAATTCCACTGTGTCCTTTACAAGGCTCATCACAACAGGAATAAGTGACTCTCAGATCCTGTTTGTGGACTATATTTGTGCCCTGATGATAATATCCAATCCAATCCAACTTTATTTGTAAAGCACTTTAAAACAACTGCAGTGGACCAAAATCCTGTACAGAAGAAAAAAAAAAATTAAAACCAAAATAGAAGTATAAAATACAGAATAGATTTAAAGACAAAGAAACTGTACAACAACGGAAAAAAAAAAAAAAAAAAAAAAAAAAGTACTATACAGAAGAAGAAATAAAACCCAAATAAAAAGAATAAAATACAAGAAATAGATTAACAAGCCATACAATTAAAAACAACAATATAAATAAATAAATAAGTAGAATAGATAAATAAGAACAATAAACCACTACCAAATAAAAAATATAGAATAAAGATAGTAGCTTCAAACATCTCACATGGTTTCAAAAGCTAAGGAGAGAAGATGGGTTTTAAGAAGGGCTTTAAAAACAGATAGAGGAGCCCATAATAACAAAAAATCACACCATAATGCAGTGGTTCCCGACCTTTTTTGGCTCGTGACCTCATTTTAACAGCACAAATTTCTGGCGACCCCAGACATTCAAAACAGAGACATTTTTTGCCAAAACTGATTTGTTTATGATCATGTAATAGGTTGCTATATTATGTTGCAAATAAATGTTAATTTTAGATGATATTTAGGCTATGCACCTTTTTGATGACTGCTTCCCAGTTTCTCTTGGAGATATCTTAGCTGCCACTTGTGACTGCAACTGTATTGAAGCGATGGTAACGCACATGGTCACATGATTGAGTCAGTCAATATATGCCCTCTCAGATGTTAAAGCCTGCATTTTATTTGAACTTAATTTTTACTAGGAACAATGTGTGGTGATTTAACCCTCCGGTATCCGGGTGTGCCTTTTAGGCACATTTTGCACTTTGTTCTAAAAAACTTCATATTATTTTTCACAATTTAAATAAGGTTAGAATTCAAAAGTTGTTCATTTTTGCATGATCTTTAAAATTCTGGCCACCAACTAAAATTTACACATTGTAAACAAAAGAAAATTACAAGACTAGCATCTGTCTCCCAAGTGTGCCTAAAACGCACTATTTCTTCCATTTGATCTGTATGATTAGGGCTGAGCTTGATTTACAAAAATAAAATAAAATTAGAGCAGAAAAATAAATCAAAATATAATATTTAATAGTTTGATCTGTATGTGTGCATTTTACGCACACTTGGCGACAGATGCTAGTATTTTTGAACATTTGACAAAAATAATAATGCAAATTAGCCGATGTTGGAGTTAATCATTGACAGATGCCAGGATGAAAAAATCAAATAATATGTGATCCACTTTTTATGTAGCATATTGAAAAAAAATTTTTTTTTTTGTTTTTTGCATCCAAAAAAAAAAAAAAGGTTTGTTTACATTACAAACACGGCATTTAAAGGGTTAAAAAATGTGACAATTATTGAGTATTTGGTATTTTTATTTACAGCTCAAGTTGATGAAATAGAAAAAAGTGTAAAAGAATTCAAAACAAACTGTATGAAAAAAATTTTGACATTATTCCACAAATGTGCCAAAAAGGCACACTTGGTGCTTAGTAAGGGCCTTGCTGGACGGGATACTGGAGGGTTAATTATAATGAAATATATATTGAATCGTTAAATAATATTTTTTATTAGTAATTTGTTTTTTTTTTTTATCAATTACTAGAAATTTCAGGCAACCCCACAAGGTTGAAAAACACATTGTACTATTAAACAGAAAGTGACCAGTGCCAGAAGGCAAAAGAAAAGGGAAGAACAAATTCAGTGAAATAAGAATCCATTTCCATAAATACAGTGTCAGCATTAACTCCTTGTAGACTATTATTGTGTGGCTTCAGTAAATGTTTATGAGGTGCTATTCAACACTTGTATATATTTCCTGGTTATCTATGATCCCTGATGTTCATAGATGAATTTCAACACCCTGCTTCTATAACAGTGAGGATTTTTTGTTGGGTTTTTTTTGGTTTTAGTTAAGATTTTATTGAGGAAGAAGGGCAAAAAATAGACACATGTTGTAACTGACCATAAAACAATGGAATCACTTTACAATAATGGTTAATGTGATTGATTTGACTGATTGAATATTAGTGTCCTGTTCAGGGTCAGTCCAGGTGAAATCATTGGAGGCTTCCATCTCTGACTAGTTTCATACTTTCATAAAATGTTATTAGTCTTATTAAACACCATATAAAACTTTAGCCACGTAACTGATAACTTATTAATTATTTGTTATTGCACTATATAAACAATGGATGAAAAAAAGACGCTTGTAATGCGGCTAGTACAAACACTGAATCCAAATGCAGTAACTCGGACACAAAAATAAGGTTCAATGGATTTATTATTCACACACAGGTGGAAGAATAATAATAATGACAGAATCTTGGGGATAAAGGTGGGAGATATCCTCCTCTGATTCGTCCTCCGGTTCGAGGGCGGCAGCCCGTCTCCCCGAGCGGCGTTTGGGGTATTTTCCCCGACTGGGGAAAAGCAAAGGGAGGTCAGGGACGGAAACAGGTCATGCACAGGCAGGCTATCACTCAGGCAACAGGACATAAGGGCTAGACAAATACTCACGTACCAGAAAGTCAGGGCGAGAAGATCGAAACCAGGAAATCCAAAGAGGCAGACAAAAACCGACAGGGAGCAGGCAGTAGGCAAAAAACCGAGGAATCCAAAAAGGGTCACAACAGGCAGACAAAACGAACAAACGAGGTCAAGACGCTGGTAAGAACTACGAGAGTTACAAACTGGCGACTGACAAGGGGAAAGGACAGGGTTTAAATACACAAAAGGGAGGGAAGACAACTAGACACAGGTGGAGCAAATCAGGGCGGAGACAGGTAATCAGGACAGAGGTCAGGATGAACGGGGAACAGGAAGTAAAGACGACGGACAAGACACATGAGGGAAAACTTAACAAAATAAAACAGGAAATGACAAACAAAACATAAAAGACAGACAAAACCAGACTAGCGTCTGGCAGCAGGTATGACAGTACCCCCCCTCCTAGGGACGGCACCAGACGGACCAGGGACATCAGGATGACTCCGATGGAATTGTCGAATCAGGTCCGGGTCCAGAATCCGGGAAGCCGGCACCCAGGAGCGTTCCTCAGGTCCATAACCCTCCCAATCCACGAGGTACTGGAAACCTCTCCCTCGCCGACGAGCAGCCATAAGACGTCGAACTGTGTAGGCCGGATCCCCATCAATCATCCGAGGAGGAGGTGGAGGTTGGGTGGGCGGGACCAGGTGGCTGTCTTTCACGGGTTTGATTTGGCTCACATGAAAAGTGGGATGGATCCTCATAGACCCTGGCAGTTTTAGGCGTACAGAAACAAGATTAATAATTTTCGAGATAGGAAATGGACCTACAAACCTGGGTGCCAACTTGCGACTCTCAATGCGAAGAGGAAGATGTTTGGCCGACAGCCAAACCCGCTGGTCCGGATGGTAAACGGGAGCGGGGCTTCTACGTGAATCCGCCGAGGTCTTGTAACGGCCTGAAGCCTTCAACAGGGCTTGTCTAGCTCGAGTCCAAGTCCTCTTGCATCTGTGGATAAGGGCCAAGGCCGAAGGCACGCCCACTTCCTTCTCCAGGGATGGAAACAAGGGCGGCTGATAACCATACACCACGTGAAAAGAAGAAAGGCCAGAAGAAGCACTGGGAAGCGAGTTGTGAGCAAACTCCACCCACACCAGATGACGACTCCAGGAGGCGGGGTTCTGAGAAGCCAACACACGGAGACCCACCTCCAGGACCTGATTAAGCCTTTCCGTTTGGCCGTTGGTCTGCGGGTGAAAACCAGAAGACAAACTGACAGAAGCACCAACGAGAGAACAAAAAGCTTTCCAAAAACTCGCAATGAACTGGGGCCCCCTATCGGAGACCACGTCTCTAGGGAAACCATGTAGGCGAAAAACATGAGTCAACAGCGCCTCTGCTGTTTCCTTAGCTGAAGGGAGCTTAGGTAGGGGAATAAAGTGCACCATCTTAGAGAACCTATCCACTACTGTAAGAACAACTGTGTTACCGTTGGACAAGGGCAAACCAGTCACGAAGTCCAGAGCAATGTCCGACCAGGGCCTTTTGGGGATAGGTAACGGCCGCAGCTCCCCCATGGGAGACTTATTGGAGGTCTTATTGACAGCACATACAGGACAGGCGGCCACGTATTCCGTGACGTCCTTCTCCATGGCTGTCCACCAAAAACGTTGCTTTAGCACAAACAGGGTCCTCTTCACCCCGGGGTGGCACGTCATCTTGGAAGCGTGGCCCCACTGGATCACCTGGGGGCGGAGGTGAGGAGGGACAAACAGGCGGTCTGGCGGTACGCCATCCGGGATCTCACAGTCATTCAGGGCCTCCATAACCAATTTTTCGACACCCCATTGAAAAGCCCCCACCATACAGGAACTGGGTAAAATAGTTTCAGGTTCAGAAACAGATGTGTCAGGAGAGAAGACTCTGGAGAGAGCGTCCGGCTTCCCATTCTTGGAGCCAGGACGGTAGGAAAGGGTGAAGTTGAAGCGAGTGAAAAATAGAGCCCACCTGGCTTGACGTGAGTTGAGGCGCTTAGCCGACCGGAGGTATTCGAGGTTCTTATGGTCAGTCCAGATGAGAAACGGCACATCCGTCCCCTCCAACCAATGCCGCCATTCCTCCAATGCCACCTTGATGGCCAACAGCTCGCGATTACCAATGTCATAATTCCTCTCAGCTGGAGACAATCTCTTTGACAGATAGGCGCAGGGGTGGAGCCTATTGTCAGCAGGGGAGCGTTGAGATATGACCGCCCCAACACCCAAATCAGAGGCATCGACTTCCACCACAAACTGCAGAGCTGGATCAGGGACGGACAGGACAGGAGCGGTGGAGAACGCCCCCTTCAGGCGGTTAAACGCCTCTTCAGCTTCCGGACTCCACCTGAATGCAGACTTGGAAGAGGTGAGAGCATGCAGAGGGGCAGCCACACTGCTGAACCCCCGAATAAACTTTCTATAAAAGTTAGCGAAGCCAAGAAACCTCTGAACATCCTTCCGGGAGACAGGAGTAGGCCACTCCCTCACCGCACTGACCTTCTCAGGGTCCATCTGGACACTTCCCTCAGAGATGATGAACCCCAGAAAGGAAACCGTGGGTTGGTGGAACTCGCACTTTTCTGCCTTGACGAATAGTTGGTTGGCGAGTAGCCTTTGAAGTACCTGGCGAACATGTTGAATGTGTGTCTCCTCGTCTGGGGAAAAAATCAGAATGTCGTCCAGATATACAAACACAAACACATTAAGCATATCCCTGAGCACGTCGTTAACAAGGGCCTGGAAGACAGCAGGGGCGTTGGTGAGGCCAAAGGGCATTACCAGGTACTCGTAGTGGCCACTGGGGGTGTTGAATGCTGTCTTCCACTCATCTCCTTCTCTAATTCTAACCAAATGGTAAGCATTGCGAAGGTCTAGTTTGGAGAAAACTTTGGCCCCGTGTAACAGTTCGAAGGCTGATGACATCAGCGGCAAAGGATATCTGTTACGAATTGTAATGTCATTAAGCCCCCTATAGTCAATGCATGGTCTTAGAGACTTATCCTTCTTATCAACAAAAAAGAAGCCTGCTCCTGCAGGCGACGAGGGCCGAATTAACCCAGCTGCCAGGGACTCGTCTATATACTTTTTCATAGCCAGGTTCTCTGGGCCGGACAGGGAATATAATCTCCCTTTAGGAGGAGAAGTACCAGGTCGTAATTCAATAGAACAGTCATAGGGGCGATGAGGAGGTAGGGCCGTAGCCTTAGACTTACTGAATACCTCCTTAAGGTCATGGTAACAAGGAGGAACTTTTTCCAGTGCAGGAAAGTCTTTATCCTCCTCCTGAGGAACACTAACCGGGGCCACGGAGATCTGAGGCATCTTGGGAGGACAAACAGGTAACTTAACAAACTTGCAACGAGCTCCACATTCTTTACCCCAAGAATAAACCTCCCCCGTGCCCCAATCAATAAAGGGTTCATGTTTCTGCAACCAAGGATAACCCAGGATTAGTGGCTGAGTGTCTGAGTTGTAAATATGAAAACTGATGTTCTCAGTGTGTCCGTCCATAAACTGCACAGTGACCAGCTCAGTACAGTGGGTTATCCGCAGATCACGTGATCATCCAGGGCTCGAGCTTCTAGTGGACGCGGGATAGGAGTAGAGCTGAGTCCCAACTTAAGTACCAGGTTCTGATCCATAAGATTAGCGTCGGAACCGGAATCGATCAGGACGGGGTGCTGGAGAGACAGAGAATCAGAACACAGAAGAACCACAGGAAACGGACGAGTGACAGTAGACAGACAAACCGTTCGGCTCAATAGCGACCCCTCACTTGTCTTAGCATCTGGTCTTAAGGTACAGCTGCTGACTCTGTGCCCTCCTTGTCCGCAGTATAAACAGAGGCCTTCAACCAAACGTCGTCGGCGTTCTTCAGCCGAGATGTGAGCCCGACCCAGTTGCATCGGCTCCTCTTTGTTGCCGCTGGTCTCAGCAACTGGGGAACGAACCACCTCACGACCAGATCCCGTGCTAGTCGGAGTGCGGACCTTGGGTTCTTCTGACTGCCACACAGACTCTTGATCTGCGACCCGGATAGCCTCGGTGATGACGTCGTCTAAGGAGTGCAGCTGTTGGCGAAGCGCCATCTCCCGGCCAACAGAACGACTTAGGCCGGTCAGAAAAGCGGTAATCAGGGCCTGGTTGTTCCACCCCGATTCAACCGCTAGGAAACGAAAGGCGCTCACATACTGCCTGATTGTTTTATCTCCCTGTCTAAGCCTCATGAGCTGATGACCAGCAAATTGGCTCCGAACCGGGTGGTCATAAACCCTCTTAAGTTCTGATACAAGGGTTGAAAAAGACTGAACAGCAGGGGAATTTTGGTCAAAAAGGGCACTGAAATAGCTTAAAGGAGGGCCTTCCAACAGGCTGGCCACATAGGCAATCTTAACAGAGTCTTTAGCAAATCGAACGGGCTGGGAAGCAAAAATTAACTGGAGCTGGGTGAAAAAATCTCGACAGGTATCAGGATTACCAGAATATTTGGATGGCGCCGGAATGTTCAGCTCAACCGAGTCTCGAACTGGCGGGGTAGCGGCCCGATTCTCGCCTGACGCAGCCGCAGCTTGGGTACTGGTGAGTTGGGCGACCTGAGTAGTGAGCTGGTTAATTTTATCGAGGAGGATGTGGAGAGCCTGATCATGTCCACCCAGCCTGTGCCCCTGGGACTGGATAGCCTCCTTGACCTGTGTGAGTTCTGCTGGATTCATTTTATGGCCAGTTTGTACTGTAATGCGGCTAGTACAAACACTGAATCCAAATGCAGTAACTCGGACACAAAAATAAGGTTCAATGGATTTATTATTCACACACAGGTGGAAGAATAATAATAATGACAGAATCTTGGGGATAAAGGTGGGAGATATCCTCCTCTGATTCGTCCTCCGGTTTGAGGGCGGCAGCCCGTCTCCCCGAGCGGCGTTTGGGGTATTTTCCCCGACTGGGGAAAAGCAAAGGGAGGTCAGGGACGGAAACAGGTCATGCACAGGCAGGCTATCACTCAGGCAACAGGACATAAGGGCTAGACAAATACTCACGTACCAGAAAGTCAGGGCGAGAAGATCGAAACCAGGAAATCCAAAGAGGCAGACAAAAACCGACAGGAAGCAGGCAGTAGGCAAAAAACCGAGGAATCCAAAAAGGGTCACAACAGGCAGACAAAACGAACAAACGAGGTCAAGACGCTGGTAAGAACTACGAGAGTTACAAACTGGCGACTGACAAGGGGAAAGGACAGGGTTTAAATACACAAAAGGGAGGGAAGACAACTAGACACAGGTGGAGCAAATCAGGGCGGAGACAGGTAATCAGGACAGAGGTCAGGATGAACGGGGAACAGGAAGTAAAGATGACGGACAAGACACATGAGGGAAAACTTAACAAAATAAAACAGGAAATGACAAACAAAACATAAAAGACAGACAAAACCAGACTAGCGTCTGGCAGCAGGTATGACAACGCTAAGTTAATAAATCATTACTTTTCAATTACTCTGATAGCTGAAAAGTAATCATAGATGCAGGACATTTTCAGGAGGTGATCAAAGGTACAAGATATCTTCAACTTCTATAAAAGAACATCTGCACTTTCATATTTGCCAAGACTATAATAGTGTTATTAATTTCAAGATATTCTGGTGTTTTGTTTTGTTTTTTTTTAATCATTTCTGTTTTGTTTGGAATGTTGACTGGAATAACTGATTAACAGCAGCATCAATAAAATAATTGACATATCTGAGACTGGAACATTTGTTTAGTTACTATTATGACAATTATGGCAATTACACCTAATGTAGACACTATATTCAAATTAATTCAAATTATAGAATAGAATAGAATAGAATAGAATAGAATAGAATAGAATAGAATAGAATAGAATAGAATAGAAATATTAACAAACACCTGTGCAACAGACAAAAGACTAGGGCAAATATAAAATTTCAAAAACTAAAAATAAGATAAGAAAATATAATAAAAATGTACAATTTAACAAAGTAATATAAGAAAAAGAGCTTAGTAGAATAAAAAATAAAACTGGATAAAATGTGATTAGACACAGTTTACAGTATTAACAGTATGTATATCTATAAACAATATTAACAGTATATATTACCATGAATAACACTGTGTGTGTGTGTCTATACACACACACACACACACACACACACACACACACACATATATATATATATATATATATATATATATATATATATGAAACAGTATGTGTCTCTATTAACAGTATTAACAATATGTATTTCCTATAAAAACTGTATGTATATCTATGTAAAACAGTATGTATATCTATGTCTATATAAAAATTGTGAATTTATTTTTAATAAATATTATGTTTTTATCACAGGACAGAAGATTATTGCATGGTTATACTTATTGCACAGAATTCACATATGCAGGATCTGCATCACAGCAACGACACATATAATTTTTTTTCTGTAATTATAAATAAATTTAGGCACTTGGGGGTTAAAACTCTGGTGTTTCTGGTAAACATACATGCGCTGATGTGCTTTCTCACAGATAGTATCAACCTGGTGGTCAAAGCACAGATCACAAACCTAATCAGTCAGCCTGAGTTCTAATTCACTAGGATGATGGTTTTTCATGACCCTGCAGTTGGTAAATATGTGCAGACCAAAAGGATCAGGGTTCAGACTGTTATATGCTCAAATATGAGCGGCTTGATATGGATACTACAACCTCTGGCCTTAACCATGACACTGGCTTTAGCCGGTTCATAAGGGACTCAAAGACTTCAGAAATAATTGTACATTCACAGCATTAGTGTGTATTACTGTTACTATTAGTGTTTTATATGTTCTGTTCTGTTTCTCCAGTTTCGCCAGTTCTTTTATTTCTGCCTCCTCCTGTCATTATATCAGCCGACTTTTACTTCCTAAGCTATGGCCGTTGCTTTTGTAAATCTGAGCTGTGGGTGTTTTTTTTTTTTTTTTTTTGTTTTATCAGTGATTGACATCTCAGGGTACATAGACCTCAAGTGATTTCTCAGAGTTATGTTGAAATTAAAAAGATGCCTAGGCCATGATTTTTAATAATGTGGACATTAACAATCATGTTAAATATCCAGTGTGTCTTTCGGAATTTTGAGAGTAGCTTAAAATTCTATTGACGTTCTGGGCCTGTATTGCCAACTAGTAGAGAAATCATCACAGATTCATTGATTTTGGTTGGATTTTTAAATTTTTTTCTGTGGAAACAAACAATCAAACAAACATCAAACAATATACTATATTGTTTGATGAGAGGAATGGCATATTGGCTGATGTCATAACTTGGGGGAATAGTTGATTGCCAATTAAGTTAAGTTGAAAATATTGGAAAAAAAAGTGAGAAAACGCCTAATTTTTTTTGCATTAAATTGAGCCAAAATCATGCAGAAATGGGTTTTAAGAATATTTTTTTCATTGAAGGTTGTCACCATATGTGTTTTGCATCTGGAATGCATTTACTGACAGCTTACCCAGTCCACTGAGGATTGAAGGAAAATTTTCATTTTTCAAAATTGTATCTATAAAAAAATGAGGGGTACATACACTAATATGGCCACAATTTTTTTTCATGATATTTCCAGCAGAGCAGACCCTTCAATTATTGGTCCTTAGGATCAAAATTAACAACAATAAAAACACAAATAAAAAGTGTGGCAGACCATGTCAGGGTCAACCCATTTTATTGAGCTTTTGATACTTTGGCTCCCTGACTACTTTATCTCACTGGCATGTTCCATCAAGAATCAATAACAGGTTGAATTTGAGAGGTTGTCAGGTTCTGTTCTATGTTAGAGTCCTGTGGTCCTGATACAGGAGATCAAACACCCAACAGAAGTGGGTGGTACTGTCACTGGAGAACTCAGCCAATGAAATCAAAGTCCATATATGACTTCCTATCAGTGCTCAATTGGAACTATGTTGATATCTGTAAATATTTGTACTTATTTTGGACATGTGTATATTTTTGAACATGGTAGATTTTATTTTGTGTATATTTGTTTCTACTTATTTCGTTGCGCGTTTTGTTATCGTTGCGTGCCTTCTCTTTTGCACCATGTGGGGTACTGCTTCAATTTCATTGTATCTTAGCTTATCTTGTCTTGGCTTATCTTATCTTTATTAGTAAATACACATTTTTAATAGTTCAAAAATTCTTCAAAAATTCAAAAATCAAAATTTCTCACCACTGTGAAACTGTGGAAACTACATAAAAAATTTTAAATGAATCTGACCAATAGTTTTGTTTAGATGTTCGAAGAAGTTGCTAATGAAGACGATGCTGGACACAGCACCTTCACAATAGCTCATGGCCTACGGGCCGGTGAGATAAAAATGAACATGGACTTTTTTCAAGGTTTTGAAAACATTGCATTGGTCTTACCACCTGGTCTTTCCTGGAAACAAACACTGTAAATCATATTTACTACCCTGTGGGTCTGTCTGTGTCTGTCTGTCAGCACCTATAACCTACAACCTACTACACATTTCCACATTTTTTTAAAACAAGGCAGGTCTCTCCTGTACATCTGTCCTCCTGAAAGATGGTCTGGATCTAGATCTGGTTTCAAGACTTTTTTTTTATAGGATTCTTCACAACTGTGAGATTTTTAACCCATAAAGACCCAGTGCTAATTTTGTGTCAGCTCCCAAATTATTTTTTCTCCTTATTTATCAATTCTTAAGTGAAAACTAAAACAAAATAATCCTCCATATTTTGCATTTTTCTGGTGAAAACATTGAATAGTTACAATATTTAATGTACTGATTATACAGATGTTCATTAAAGCTCAGATTAAACTTGAGGGTTATTATATCAGAAACAGATAAAACTGAAGAAAAAGTGACTTTTTCAGCAAAATATATCATTAACTGAACATAAAACAAGTGTGTCCATTCACAGTCATTGATCCAACTCCATGGGTTTTACTGGTGAATCAATGTTGTAGAAGATGACGGTGTTTCCACGGTAACTGTGGAGTCTCTGAACATCCAAATGGGTCATATCTGATGACCATGAAAAGATGACAAAATGGATTTTACACCAATTATTTACATGTATTGATGGGATTAGTGGATCAACAAGTATTAACCCTCTGGTACCCTTACTAAGCACCAAGTGTGCCTTTTTCGCACACTTGTGGTATAATGCAAAAAAAATTTTCATACAGTTTGTTTTTATTCTTTTACACTTTTTTCTATTTCATCAACTTGAGCCGTAAATAAAAATACCAAATACTCAATAATTGTCACATTTTTTTAACCCTTTAAATGCTGTGTTTGTAATGTAAACAAACCATTTTTTTGGATGCAGAAAACACAAAAAAAATATTTTTTCAATATACTACATAAAAAGTGGATCAAATATTATTTGATTTTTGCAGCCTGGCATATGTCAGTGATTAACTCCAACACTGGTTAATTTGCATGATTATTTTTGGCGCTAGGTCAAATGTTCAAAAATACTAGCATCTGTCACCAAGTGTGCCAAAAAGGCACACCTATAAATCAAACTATTAAATATTACATATTGATTTATTTTTCTGCTCTAATTTGATTTTATTTTTGTAAATCAAGCTCAGCCCTAATCATACAGATCAAATGGAAGAAATAGTGCATTTTAGGCACACTTGGGAGACAGATGCTAGTCTTGTCATTTTCTTTTGTTTACAATGTGCACATTTTAGTTGGTGGCCAGAATTTTAAAGATCATGCAAAATGAAGAACTTTTGAATTCTAACCTTATTTAAATTGTGAAAAATAATATGAAGTTTTTTAGAACAAAGTGCAAAGTGTGTCTAAAAGGCACACCCGGATACCAGAGGGTTAAACAGTTTAGATCAGTAGATGCTTATGGTCGTGGGTGGATGTTTGGGTCTTTATGGGTTAACTAGTGCTCTGACCCGTGGGGGGGTCAGATATCTGGGGACTAAAGTTAGTAAATGTGTCGTTCATGTTTTTAACTTAATTTCCCATCATGCACACATACATAGTAGAAACCATGGAACTCTTATTTGTTCCACAGCTGTTTCACCTCACAAAATATGACGATAATATGAAGGAGTAAGAGCTACAAGTATAAAGGTGGTAAAAGAATAGTTTGTTCTTTCCTTTCACGCTCCTGTAACTGTTTGCTACAGTTTTGCTACATGTATAATCGTTTCTCTCACAGTGATACGTTGGATTTTAAAGGGTTAAACTCCTGCAGCTGCGTGTCAAAGTCATTTTCAACCCTATTTCTGGGTCATGGTGCTTGGCGTTAAAAGCAAATATCAGGATTTTTTTTTTAAATCGTTTTTGTAATGTCAGGAATTTGGCCTCTTGTGCCATCTGCTGAAAGAATGTGTGTCTTCTAAACATGGGACATGGGGATGAGGACATGGGTGGGTGTAGCGGTGTGTGTGTGTATGTGTGGGTGGGGGTGGGGGGTGGGGCAGCTGACTGGTTGCGCCTCTAAAGCTTCTACCAGTCACGCAGCTGACACTCACTGAAATGACTTCCTCGGTGTGAATGTGGGACAACAGGGTGATAACAGCGCAGACAGCGACACCGCTCGACTTCATCCTTGAGTATTTGGCGTCTCACAGCGATGCCACGCCCACAGATTGAATCATACCGAGCGTCCAGATCTATACATGATCCACTGGATGAAAACTGCACCTGTGAGAACGGTGTCACAGATGATGTTGCAGTGATGTCTCTGTTTCAGCGTGGTTTTTCTTCCAAAGTCACGCTCACCTATCACCAGTTGAGTGTCAGTGGTCTACCACCTTTCTAATTATAAACCTGAGCCTCCACTCTCCAAGAATGGAAGTTTAGCAAGGCCCATCTGTGGCCTAAAATTAGCCCCCACCCCCCAGAAAGGAGCTCTGGCCCTGTGTCATGTCTGTACTACACACACACACACACACACACACACACACCATACTGCACTTTCCACAACTTGAAGTTCCTGTGGAAGCATCACTCCACTCCTTCAACTTTTCCAGTCTTTTAACATCGAGAGAAAATCCATTTGGAATATCAAACCAGATAACAGAGGTAAGTCACTGCTGTTGTTCTCATTTTATTTCTACTCTATTGGATGTTTCCCAAAAGCCTGAGCGTTGTTTTAAAGCTGTGGTTTTTCAGGATATTTATCATGAATTGTCATATTTTCAGCCTCAGTGTCATGTAAACAGCAACTGCCATCACTTATGCTCAGTATTTTTATGCGTATCAGGGCCAAGTTTAGCCCACGTTCCCCTTGTTTTGGCCCATCGTGACATTTGACATGTTTGCCAGTGTTGTAATCTGACTGAAATGAAGAACCGGATGAAATGTAGCTGTTGTGCAGTGAGTTTTATGGTAATAAACAGCATGGTGCTACCGAGTGTACCTGATGATTATGTAATGTACAGTTTATTGAGTAAGAGCATTTTGTTATTGTGAAATACTGCTATTATCATAAACTAACGCGTACTGGGGTTTGGAGTCAGTCATGCAGCAATAGCACAAAAGAAACAGCAGATTTTTTTTTTTTTCTACAGAAATAGATTTGACAGTAGTATTTGAGGAGCTTCAACTAAAATCAGTCTTCCACTCTTGGATATAAAGAATATTTTCAAAAACACCTGTAACATGCACATTCTGTCAAAAAGGTGTTTATACACCCAAAAAATACATAAGTACTTCATTTATTTCTCTGCAATTAATCATAATCCCGATAAAAAGGAGTCTCTTTATTATTTTTAACACTCTGTATGAAATATAGGTCTGGTGTGAGGTGGTGTGAGGTGGATCTGATGGGCCCTGGTGCAGACAAATGCTGCGTTCCAGGCCGGTTTTTGAGCCCATAAGTCATGACTTCAAACCACGACTCACGGCTTTGTAAGGTTCCAGGCAAGTCACGCCAAACTGTTTGAGCACAAGGAATTGTGGTAGCTAGATGTAAACAAACCAGTTCTATGAACCATATGTTATGCTCATTTACAATCATTTCTATCGCCAAAGGTGCTTGTTCTTTGCATATTTGAGGGAAACAGAGGAGTAAAAACGGTGGATAAGGCAAGAGAAGCTGTTCTACCTTTTATGTTATGTTATTTGGATATGTGGATATATATATTTGATATTAAATTATTCTTGCACTCAATGGACTGAAAACTAACGCTAGAGTAGCTGCTGATTATGCAGAATATTTGCAGATAAATAATGTCAGTGCAATACCTTGTTTTAATAAACAATTTGCATAAACACCACATCCATTGTTGTTTTACGGGCTATGTGACGTCACAGCTCGGAACTGGGAGTCCATTGATCTAGTAGTGGGAAGTCACAGGTTTGACTGCCATTCCAGTGCCTTTTCACTGGTAGAAGGCTGGGGAAACGTGAGCTACAGGTGGCCTGGACCGCAGCATAATGCTGTGTTTCCACTATGGGGTGCCGGTTCTATTCGACTCGGCCTTTTAGCATTTCCATTACATAAAAGAACCTGGAATCTGGTACCTGGAACTATTTTTTTCGAGTACTTGCTCAGCCGAGGTTCCAAATCAGGTGAAGAGATACTAAAATGTGATGTGTAAACACTGCAGACTACTGATTGGTCAGAGAGTTGTCTGCATCATCAATGTGTGGCCTACCATTAAAAAAAAAAAAAAAAAAAAAAAAAAAACCAGATTCGGAAGTTTACAGTAAATATACCAGTAGGATGATCCATGATGACAGCCTGCAAAATGATGAAAACAAAATATCATCCCATCGACGTCCCCCATTGTGTGCATGTATCACGTTGTTATTGCTTTTCGTCTCTTCCTCTTTGTTTTTACCATCAGCCATGTCACATTGAAGATGACGCTGCGAAAGTTACACACAGCGTCGCTATGACAACCAGGTTCTCTAAAGTCGATAATATCCTGTAATGGAAACAGTCTCCAGGAATAGAACCTGGTACCCAAGTCAGGTCAAGTCGAGCTGGTACCATGCAGTGGAAATGTGGCTCAATATAATGGTCCCCAACTGGAAACTCACTTCAGTAATGCATTGTGTTGTATCAGCATCTAATACAGCAGTTCTCAACATGGGGGCCATGGACCACTAGGGGGCCTCAGAAAGCTGCCAAAGGGGGCCTTGAAGTGGCTGCAAAAAAAAAAAGAACAAACAAATACTCTAATGACAAAATAATGAGAGAAACAACTATCAGTAGTCACTGATGTCTGTGTGTTGGGCAGTAGCATGGCCGTACATACTGGACCTCGGTATGTTTTCCTGATGTGTATTTAAATAAAAGGAGTGAACTACTTAGAACAACTTAAAACTATACTGTATGATGTGGCATTTTTACACTTTTCTTTAGTTATCTTAAAATGCTCCTAATACGTGTGTGTCAAACTAAAATGTAAAAGAAATCCACCAGGTATTGAAACTCAAAAATGTTTAATTCTCATATATTTCTGATAAAAGTCTGACCAATCATTTTAGTCGGTCCGAATGAAATAATTGGCCGAACCTGACTGAGCCTCCTGTCAATCATCCATTACGGCCATCCAGCATCCGATCCATTATCTCTGTCTCACATCCGATATGTGTCCCTCTGAATCTGACGCTTCACTGGCGCTGCTCCTCCTGTCACTGACCACAGTCTACTGTCTAGGATGTGTTTGGATAGAACTGACATGCACATGTGGAAGGGATTAAACTGATTTATGAACAGAAACGACAACTGAGGGGCACAAACGGGAGTCTGATGAATGAAGGATGGAGATAAAAGTCCAGAAGTCAGCTGTACTGGACTGAACAGGTCTGCATAAAGCTCAGCTTTTATGACGGTGGGACTCATACAGGTACATGTACATGGTGTCACACATGTAAGATGATGTAGGATGATAAATGTATGGACTATGAAACTTCAAATGTCCACGGAAAATTTGCGGAGGCTGCGCGTTCACAGTGCGCGCGCCCATCCCCTGGGCACTGCAGTGAAGACCCTGACCCAGTACTGCACAGACCAGGTCTACTGATGGAACAGGAGCCGCGGGCCCGCGGCAGGTGGATGATGCATCTGATTACTGAGGGAGGGGTCCGCGGACACGCCAAAACGGACCGGACCTCCACCTCTGCTTCCTCCTCCGTTTCCATCACGCATCAGATGAGAGGAGGAGATAGGAGGAGGAGCCTCAGAGCTCAGGCAGAGGGAAGGGGGCGGGGCTTTGGAGAGAGGCGGGTTGTTCATGTTCAAACTTTTACTAAGTGCTGTGAGAAATGCCACATCGGTAGGTATAGCTTTAACTCTGGTGCAGAAAAGACTTTATCACCAAAATCACGTCCATATGTGTGTCTTTGTCGTACGTAGGGGGGCCCTGGAATTTCTTATTAGACCTTTTTAGGGGCTTTGGCAACAGAAAGGTTAAGAACCACCGAACTAACAGTGTCATTACACTGAATAACAAGAGAATAGTAGAAACTACTAGTTTGACTGAATGGTGATTGACAGTGTATTTGTTGTTTTTTTTTTAATCATTATTATTTTCACAGTATATGAAGAAAATTACATAGTTTTCTTCTTGATTGTTACTGTTTTCCAATAAAGAAATGATGGCATGATAGCAGATGGGGTACTTCAACAGGATAAATACCAAATGCCAACATATTTAACCCATAAAGACCCAAACCTCCACTGGTGACCAAAAGCATCTACTGATCCAAACGGTTTAATACCTGTTGATCCACTAATCCTATCAATACATGTAAATAATTGGTGTAAAAGGCAGTTTGTTGTCTTTTCATGGTCATCAGATGTGATCCATTTGGACGTTCAGAGGCTCTGTAGTTACCATGGAAACACCATCATCTTCTACAACATTGATTCACCCATAAAACCAATGGTGTTTGATTAATAACAGTGGATGGAATTACTGGGTTTGTGTTCAGTTAATGATATATTTTACTAAAAAAGTCACTTTTTCTTTCGTTTTTTCGGTTTTGATATAATAACCTTTGAATTAACTCAGTTTTCATGGAGGTCTAAATTGAATATAGGAAATTACACAAAGGAAAATGCATGATTTACAATGAAAAAAATGCAAAATATAGAGGATAATATTATGACAAATGGTGATAAATCACTTAAGAAAGGTTGCATGTAGAGAAAAATTCATTTGGGATCTGCCACAAAAGTAGCACTGGATCTTTACGGGTTAAAGTGTACCTGTACTAGTCATACTTACGACATTAATTGTACTTTGTGTATTACTTATAAGCAAGAGAGGCGCAAATTCAGGAAAAAAAAAATTACCATAAATGCACCACACTGGATTTTTTTATTACGTGAATTCTGCATGGGGCAGAAGCTATGGGGAGCAGGCCAGAAGTGACGTACTTGTCAATGATTCCAGGTGATTGAGTGAGTAAACAAGCAGCAGTCAGTGAACAAGATTGAGTGGAAAGCACATGTGCATGAAGTAAACTACGGCTAGCAATTTTGAGGAAATGGGTGTAACCTATTAGACCTGATAATGTGTCATCTTAGACTGGTGTCTGCTGCACAGGGCCAGTGACCAGTCCATCACAGCCTGGGTAATCGGACAAATTAACGAGTCTGTGTCGCTACCGGCATTGGAACAGCCCGTGAAGGAGGCAACATGTCACTGACCATGTCTGACTGACGGAGCAGTGACTTACTACTTGTCAACAGGCTACGACGGAAGTTACTTGATGGGACCACTAGCATTATACTTAATCTTTTGAAATAGCTAGCAATAGAAATTCCCTACTGGTACCCTATAATTAATAAATGTTGGAAACTCCCCATATAAAATGTATGTTTTACATTTCCGAGTCTCTGTCATAAGTAGGGATGTGCATTGGCAAGAATCTGGTGATGCGATACAAATCACAATATTAGGATCATGATACGATATATCACGATATATCAAAATACTATTAAAAGGGCAAATTTTTGTTTGTTTCTTTTTTAAAAATGATTATTTCCTTGAAGAATTGAATTACACCAGAAATATGCACAAATACTAAACACATTTTTATTTGATCAGAACAGGATCTAATGTTACATCACAAAATGTTCCTGTGTTCAAACTTAAATTATGTTTTACAGACATTACAGTTTAACCCTTTCATGTATACTGGTCACTACAGTGGACAGCTATTCTACAGCTGTTCTCTTGTATATTCATGGATTTTGTTCTTTTTTTTTTTTTTTTTACACATATCTTTATTAAAGTTTTAAGACACTACATATCTTTTCTGACATGAATTGGTAACATTATGTAGATCTCCCCTGAGCATAAACCACCAGAATCACAAGCCCTCCCCATAGTTTTCACACAATTTATCAGTAAATACATGTTTCTGTGTGTCAAAAGTTAAACGTGTGGTGTCCAGCTGAGTGGACATTTTTGCAACTTCATGAAAAATTGGTTCATAAGAATTTTTTTCATTATTTTTTTATGTTTTTTATTTTTATTTTATTTTTTTTTTATTTATTTTTCAGAAGAAAATTTTCAATCGCATTGTTTTTTTCATGCCTAAAGAGGAATAAAAACACTCAGGAAAAAATTTTGATTAAGGTTCTCATAATTTGTGCATGAAAGGATTAAGATCCTGTTCAAATGTCCATATTCTATTAATTCATAACTAACATCATAACATTATTTTTGTGCAATCCCAACAAAGGAACTAACATTATTTATTAAAACAGTGTTAAATAATAATAAATAAAATATAAACAAAAAAAAAAAACCCAAAATGAACCTCCACAATATCTGCATTTGAAATACGCAAAAATATCAACACAGTACTTTTTAATATCGATACAGTATTGTGAAATGAAATATCGCGATATATTGCAAAATCGATATTTTCTTACACCCCTAGTCGTAAGGGCCCATTCTCTACTCAATAGGGGCTGTTTTCTCCAGGAGCCCCCCCCCCCCCCACACACACACTACCTATATTTGCATTCCTCATTTGATTGTCATGTTACATTTTTTCCTGGCCCATAAACCTCCATTAGGATGTAGTTTAGTTTTCATGGTTAACTATTTGTGCACTTCTGACCTATATTTCCAACAGGGCCACAAACAGAACATGTCGTATGTAAAGGTGTTTGTCATTGCAGATGGACGGGCTCTGACTCGTTCTGCCCTGGAGTCACAGCATGGTTCTGGGCCAAACTGTCAACATGAGTCTGATGGACATTTCAAAGATCTTCTCGCTGCTGCAGCCTAAGGATGAAGATGAGGACAATGAGCAGTGTCAGGCCTTGAACAACGCCGTGAGCAGCGATAACGTGACGCTGCTGTCAGAGCTCCTGTCTCAGGAGGCTTACAAGAGGTCTATCAACGGTCGCAGTGGCTGGGGGGTCCCGGTCACCCCTCTGCGCACCGCTGCTGCTTTGGGACACCTGAGATGCCTGGAGCTGCTGCTGGAGCACGGCGCAGAGGTGAGATACACAACCAAGCTTTCACAACACACAGATGAAAGTAGGATGTGGAGAGTGGATGTAGAGGGAGGGGGTGGGATCCAACACAGCACTTGAACCAGCTGCTTGTGGGTGTAATGGACATAATTATTCTAATACTAATAAAAAAAAAACTACTCTAATGGGATACAGTTTTTCAGGGTCATTGGAGCAGTGAAGCTACTTTTTAAGGTAAATGAAAAGGAAGTCAGCCAAGTAAAAACAACACTAAATACAAAAAAGAGGAATTAAAGGTACAATGAGCTTTGTTTTCCTACAATCTAATGGTTGATAATGTGAAAGAATAAAATGATTTTGCACATATGGGACTTTTAATTAACAATGACTGTAAATCAAATTTAATGTAATGAATTTTTTCATCCTACCTTTTTAGATGTGGCAATGCAGCAATTTCAACAATTCACGCAAATTCAACCATCCCTTCCTTCATCCACGTATCCTGTCCTGGGTACTGGGGTTCAGGTTGTGGGTGAGGGCAAGTGGGTAGATGGGTGGATGATTGATTTTACATTCATTGTTGAAATTACAGTTTTGCAACCTCCTAGAGCACAGGTGTCAAACATGCGGCCCGGGGGCCAAACCCAGCCCGTGGGATGATTTTGTGAAATGCAAAAATTCCACTGAAGATATTAACAATCAGTGATGTCAAAATCATTTTAATTCAGGTTTCACATACAGACACATACAGTCTAATTAGATTTTAAGTGGGTCAGACTAGTAAAATATTATCGTAATAACCTATAAATAATGACAACCCCAAATTTTCTCTGTTTTTTGTGTAAAAAAGTTAAATTACATGAAAATGTTTACATTACCAAACTGTAATTTTACAAAAAATGTGAATAACCTGAACAAATATGAACAAACAGAAATGTCTTAAGAAAAGTAAACGCAATTTGACCAATATTCTCTATGTTACTACATGTTTTGTGCGATTGTAATGCAGATGTGTAAATGATAAACTGATAAACCGAGGCATAATATTGTTAAAATTACACTTATTTTTCTTCAGACAGTTCAAGTTGTTCATGTTATTCAGATTTTTAAGGAAACTTTGTAGATGTAAACCTGATCATAATAGAATTTTACTTTTTTCACTGCTATTATTTTACTGGTCCGGCCCACTTGAGATCAAATTGGGCTGAATGTGGCCCCTGAACTAAAATGAGTTTGACACCCCTGTCCTAGAGGGACTGTTTTTGCAGCATCTGTAAATCTAAGGCTGAATCTCAATTCATCCCTTGGCCCCTCCCCCTTACCCCTACGTTTTGTGCGTACTTGTGAAGGAGTAGTGTTGTCCTGATTCTCAATTGGATGGAGGGGAAGGGCTAAGGAGATTTTCCAGGACCATACTACTAATAGAGGGGTAGGAGAAATTTCCAATAATTCTGTTCAAATCATTGTCAAGATGGAGGTAAACACAGCAAAAAAGTGCAGCAGTGTGATGAAAGAAACACACAAATGTACATATTTTCTTCGTAAACAACTTAATCATTTGATTGACTGTTTAATGCCGTTTCAATGTCTTACAGATCGTATTTCTGCAGTTTATAGTTGATAGCCGCAAAAAGACCACCAAAGCCCATCGAACAGAGATGGTTTTGCTACTGACGGCATGGGGAATACTTTCAGAAACAAAGTTTTCGCATCTGATAATAGCGGCATCGATGACTGCTGATGACGAAACAGGTCATGAAAGGTTGTCCCATTTCATAGGAGAATGTTTCAACCCCTACCCCTTGCAGCTCTGTTTCAAGGGGTAGTGCCAAGTGCAAGGGCCAAGGGGTGAATTGGGATTGGGCCTAAGCTTTTGTAAAACTGAAACTAAAGCTAAAACAACATAAAAACTAAAGCCACTTTCTCAAATTAAGAATGGAAAGAATACACTATGCAAACTAAACTAAAATCAAAAACCTATCTAAAAATTTCTCTTCAGTTTAACCCTTTCATGCACGAATTATGAGAACCTTAGTCAAGATTTTTTCCAAGCGTTTTCATTTCTCTTTAAACATGAAAAAAAACAGTGTGATTGAAAAAAATCTCATAATAAAAAAAAGAAAAATAAATAAACAGATAAGATAAATAAAAAGTAAAAAAAAAACAACAAAAAAAACCATTAAAAAATAAAAAAGTGAAAAAAAAAAAAAATAATAATAATAATCAGCTGGACACCATCCGTTTAATTTTTGAAGCAACGAAACATGTATTTACTGATAAATTGTCTGAAAACTATGGGGGGGGGGGGGCTTGTGATTCTGGGGGTTTATTCTCAGGGGAGATCTACACAAGGTTACCAATTCATGTCAGAAAAGATATGTAGTGTCTTAAAACTTTAATAAAGCTATGTGTAAAAATAAATAAATAAATTAAAAAAATCCATGAATATACAAGAGAACAGCTGTAGAATACCTGTCCACTGTAGTGAACAGTATGCATGAAAGGGTTAATCACATTTTGCATCACAGGCATTGAAGGTAAGTGGTGCGATCATGATGTTCATAGAAGCCCTTGGATCACTAAATCACATGTTTTTTAGTCATGTGTTCTCAGTGATTAAATTTGTTGGTGTGCTGTTGTGTTTGATCTAGATTGACAGCCTGGATGTGAAGGCCCAGACGCCTCTGTTCACAGCTGTCAGCGGGAAACATCTGGACTGTGTGGTGGCTTTGCTGAAATCTGGAGCCGATCCCAACGGCAGTCAGTACAACAACTGCTCCCCGGTGCTCACCGCCGCCAGGGAAGGGGACGTGGACGTGCTCCGCGAGCTGTTGCGATTTGGAGCCGAGGTGGATGTGAGACCCAAGGTACCCGACTGGGCCTCCAACGCCACGGCGTGCAGAGGGCCCCTGTACATCTCTGCTGTTTACGGACATCTGGACTGCTTTAAACTGCTGCTTCTTCACGGGGCAAACCCCAACTACAACTGCACTGATGAGAAGATGTTGGCCAGGATAAAACAGCCAAAGACCGTCCTGGAGGTGTGTCTCCGTTATGGCTGTGGGGTGGAGTACATCCAGCTTCTTATAGACTTTGGGGCAGATGTGTATCTACCTACGCTGATCATTGACAAGATGACAAAGCAGAATGAAGCTTTGGTTCTGCTGTTCAAAGAGAGAGGTGAGTGTTCTGGTCGATATTCTCATTTGGATTGTCTCAAATGACAAACCTTCACCCGCTTTTGTCGACCTCTGTCTTTCCAGTTTGCCCCAAAACACTGATGTCACAGACTCGGCTGGCGATTCGAAGATTCCTCCCAAATGCAGATAAGAATCCCGCCATTGACCGTTTGGACATTCCTCCAATCCTGAGGAACTACCTCAAGCACAACACCTCTGAACTTGTATGATGCTCCGTTTAGCATCTGGAGATATGGCCAGTGACATTTTGTAACTTCACTACTGTGTACTGATGATTGGACTGGTCCATCTAGGCTATGTCGACTGATTTTGGCATAGTTGCAACAAAATGAAAGATCACCTATATCAATATACAGGGTGGGGAAGCAAAATTTACAATATTTTGAGGCAGGGATTGAAAGACAGTGTATGACCAATTAGTTTATTGAAAGTCATGAGAATTTATTTGCCACAAGAAAATGTACATAATAGAAAATGTTTTTATTCTATGTGTCCTCCTTCTTTCTCAAAAACTGCCTTCACACGCTTCCTGAAACTTGAAACTTGAAAGTGTTCCTCAAATATTCGGGTGACAGCTTCTCCCATTCTTCTTTAATAGTATCTTCCAGACTTTCTCGTAATAGTTTTGCTCATAGTCATTCTCTTCTTTCCATTATAAACAGTCTTTATGGACACTCCAATTATTTTTGAAATCTCCTTTGGTGTGACAAGTGCATTCAGCAAATCACACACTCTTTGACGTTTGCTTTCCTGATTACTCATATGGGCAAAAGTTTCTGAAAAGGTATGGATAATAGTGTTAGGTATGATTATGACATCAATATATGTTTGGTTTCAAAACAATTGACGTAGTGCCTGCTGAGAAAAAACAACTAAATGTTCATTGTAAATTTTGCTTCCCCACCCTGTATACATGAAAAGCACTGTGTTCTAGAGGTCAGTGGATGGTCTGCTGATGTAAATTCTTATTTTATTACTTAAATGTGAAGAATGAAGTTTGTGAGTAGTTGAAGATATTATTTATTAACTACAGCTAAATAAACAGTTTAACATTTTAATTTCCTGCATTTTCTTGGAATTTTAGTTTCAAGCGTAAAGCCAACCAGTGTTATACGGTATATAAGACTTTATTTGTGACTAAAACACAACCTAAACATTGTAATTTCAAAGCAAATATAACCCTAATCCTCAGATAGGTGACCTGGGGCGAGTTGAAATGTTTGCAAGAGTTCATTCTTTGCTCCAACACTCTGTACAGGGCGGTCTCCTCTTGCCAACCTGGACCTAAAAATGTGACCACTGTCTTTGAGGTAACATTAACCTCCTTTACACCAA
Source organism: Sphaeramia orbicularis (assembly GCF_902148855.1). Classification (NCBI taxonomy): domain Eukaryota; kingdom Metazoa; phylum Chordata; class Actinopteri; order Kurtiformes; family Apogonidae; genus Sphaeramia; species Sphaeramia orbicularis. The sequence continues at coordinate 37,872,347 of NC_043966.1, read as the reverse complement.
CAGGTACCTTGTGATAATTTGCCTGGTACTAGGGTCGGTTAATAGTTGATTCAACTTGCAGGCTCTAGTAAGTCATGAACTACTGTTGCCGAGCTGGGTAGCAGTCAGTTCTAATTTTCTAAACTTTTCAACTACTGTTGTTGGGTCATATAATGTGGTCTCAAGCTTTTTTTCAGGCACGGATATAACTAAGACTCAAATTTGTAGCTGATTTATGAAGGTACACCCAACTTGTTGTTTGTTTATTTCGAATATAGCATCAAAACCAAACCACAAAAAGATTTACTTTTATTTAAAACATCCAAAAAGGAGCGGGATGAAGTTTGATTTATAATCTCCTGCCCCCTTACCCCATCCTTCTACCTACCCTAAATTCCTATGTCAGATCCCACAACTTGAAAATATACTATGATGTTTTAGAAGATTTGGTAGCTAATGACAGTCACCACTCCTTGCCAACTGTTTATCAGGACAATGGTCAGTGGTCTATCATCTCAGAAAGTCCTCCTTATGTCTCAACACAAGGACACACTGTATCTACTCCACAAACCCTTGATGATTCAATTCCATGTCCATACTGAACCTCTAGTTTTTCCCTCTTCCTTAGATTCCACAGACGAGTTGCTCTTCTACCAAAACAGTTTTTGTCAGTCAAGATAATCCTGCCCCCAGTGCCTGGGATCAGAAGTAGGTTTATTGTTCTGGTGCCACTGTGGAATCAGTCGGCTGGCAGAGATCTGGTTCTTTGGATGACGAAAAACAAAGAATTGGTTTGAGATTGAGCACCAATCTTGGAAATGCATTGGCGGGAAATTGATAATTAAGTGTAACTCCTTGGAGTCATTTACTTTCTATCACGTGCAAATAAAAATACAAGGAAGGGACAATAAATTCTGACGTCGCCAAGGTCATATGAAGTTCAGAGATGTGCTCAGTAAGGTTATAATAGTTTTGGATTTTTCATTAAAGTTTAGTTTTATTTAGTTTTGACTTTTTTTTCTCTAATTCAGTTAGTTTTAATTCGTTTTTAGCGCAGGTTTGCTAGTTTTTATCAGTTTTTGTTATTTGCTAAATGCTTAGTTTAGTTTTTTTTATATCTTTTATCTTCTTCGCCGTCAAATTCAAATAAATCCCATTCAGGACTCTGCTGCTGTCTACCAACTTTAGTCTCCATGTTTCCAGGTAGAGTGGGAACCAGAAGATGACTCTGAACGACAAGTGATGAGAAGTGACGGACCGTTAAATATCATATGGTGCCAGCAGCTAAAATTGCTTGAGGGAAATAAATGGATTTCATATCAATCCGACATTGACAAAGACAAAAACGAAGGAAATTTGATCCATAATTTTGATACGTTTTAGTTTTGTAAACACACAATACAGTTTCAGTTAGTTATCGTTTTTTTCTTTTAATTATAGTTTTTATTTATTTCAGCTAACGAAAATGTTTCTTTCAATTCTAGTTTTTGTCATTTCGTTAGTTCTGGTTAACGATAATAACTTTGGTGCTCAGTACTGAAAGCATAAAGACAGAAGGGTAGACATCAAGAAATCTTCAAAAGTCAGTGTTTGGACTGTGAAATCCATGTGTTAGCATTGGTTTGGATTGGTGTGTCCATTCTTGGTGACTGGTGTGTTACTAGCTAACACTACTTGTCAGTGCTAAGGGGGACACTGAGGTTTAGTTCCCAGCTCATGGCCTTGACATTAATGCAGATCAGGCAGTAAAATGCATGTATTCAACCTTATTTTGACAGGGAAGACAGTGGTAAACTTTTGGGTGTGGAGCAGAAAAGGTTTGGGAACCCAACTCATAACCAGAAATAGGAGCACCCTCCACCCCATGTTGGAAGGTCTGCTGTGTCCTTGGAAGTGCAATACTATGTTTGACCACTAGAGACTACAATAACACTACATATTATATTTATCCCTCTCACCAGAGGGTTTGATCATCTGCCTCCATGTGTTGAGCAGCTTTGCCTCTCTCACAGGTGTCCTCCTCATACAATTAATTAAAAGTGGTTGTCAATCATTAAAACAGCGAGACACAACTAGAAAAACACACAAAGACGCCGTACGCTTCACACCATGATGTCTCAGATGTTGTCAAGAAGACACTTCACTCACATCTGTGGACTTCAAAAACTCAGGCGATCAGCCTACACTTTGGCAAGACCAACAGGGAGATGATATATTTACATAAATGTCATTATTTATTAATGACAGCGTAGTTATGAGCAGGATACAATTTGTGGTAGAAGTTTGTTAGACTGTTGTTGTTGTGACTTCTGAATGGATTACTCATACTGTGTTACTGTTTGTACTATGTCTAGGATTGAATGCGGCACTGTCAGCTGTTAGGAATGAGACCTACAAACAGGAAATGATGTCACACGTACCAGGAAACCAAACACAATGTGCTTACTCACACTTTGACGCCTCGACACGCAGTTCTGTAGAGGTTTTATTTTCAACAAAAGTACAGCTATATCAGATATGGATTCATTTTTACAGCGAAATACAACATATTCCCAGTGCTTCTGATTACATCAAAACATATAATGTACATACGGTTGACATCTCCACTCTCCCATTCACAGTTTCTGGATTGAATAGGCATTATTTTTCAGGTTTTTCATTTCTACAACAAATAATCCAACTGAAAAAGGCCAGCATGAAATAAAATGACAAACGTTTGCATATGGTGACAAAGGATATGGATACTGTGGGTTCATATTTTGATGGTAAAATCCAGACCCCAAACTAGATGGTAATATACAATGAAATCATGTGATTCTCAGAGTGGGATGCCAGTCTTCTGTTAGCTTTGTTGTCACTGAACACCACATGGAATATGGCTCATTGAAGACTCTTGTTGTACCCTGACTATTCTGAAACAACACAGGACTGCAAAAAACCAACAGCGAGGAGGTCCTACTGAAGATGTGTCAATGTTAAACGTGAGTGATTACTGGCTTATGTACACTCTGGACTAAAAGGAGGAATTACAGAAATTTGATGCATTTAGGTGACAGTTTTACTAACTTAGCTTTTTATGACCGTAAATTTAACGGAGGAAAAAAAAAAATTCTTCTACTGCACAGAAGGCTGTCCTCTCGGCTCTCAATACAAGGTCAGAATGATAACTATATAAGAAAATAAAACCAATATATACATCCTTTTAACACTGTGGCCAAAATGGTAATATTTAATACTGCATTCAATAAATACAAGAGAGGAAATCATTTCTGCTATCAAGTTATTGTACTTCAAAGAATCTGTATTATACTTTAAGTAGAAACAAGGAGCGTGACATGAATTGCAATGAAGTACTGCGCGCGTGTGTCTTCAGGATTATGTTTATTTTTAGCTCATCCCGAGAGGTTTCGCATTTATTCAGCTCTTCTGGTTGACTACAAATCTATACACAAACACCCATGATCACTGCTAACTCCTATTTGGTTCATTGTTGTCATAGAAAAATTATACCCGTTTTTGCCTCAGCAGTTAATAATGGCATTCCAAAAAAAAAAGAAAAAAAAAAGAAGTAATAAAATGAAAATAATTATAATAAATCAGCAGTTTGGACCATGACAGTGTATGTTGGAACCAAATATAAAAAAGGAAAAAAAAAATGTTACAAGTTTATAGTACCCATTACATATGGGTAAGAGAGCATCAGTGCCTTTTCACCTCTCGGCAGTTCAGTCTTTTGATTCAGTGTTCATTCTACTTGACAATAAATTAAAAAAGAAAAAAAAAAAGAAACAGAAGCTACAACCTCTACTATGTTAAGTGAGCAGGAGACAGGTGGACAGAGAAAAGAACTCCCTTCAGTGAGATGCTATGGGTTCACAAATGAATGGGCTCCAGATTTGTGAAGGAAGGGGGGGTGGGACAAAAAAATAACCCCTCATGGAGGTTAAATGAAACTAAACAATCTGTTAAGAGTGTCTTAAGTCTCATGCAAAATATTGGATGCCACAAGCATGCATTTACCTGGTACTGAGGTCTACCGCACGCTAGAACTGGAACAACATTCGTCTCCAACGCAAAATACCAATATCCAAATATATGATCTGTTCTTTTTACAGTATTTACAGTGTGTAGCTGATAAAGGTAAAATAGATGACTCTTCTTTTAATTTATAAGTCACTGTTAATAATATATTTTAACGTGAAACCTAACTAATGAAAACCATTGTCCTACTATATATATATATATATATATATATATATATATATATATATATATATATATATATATATATATATATATATATTAAACCATAGTGTTCTTTGATGTTAAATAGATAGCAATAATATAATAATAAAGGAATTCTATGCAGTTTCTAAACATCTGAAATTAGAACTAGTTTTTGTGCAATAAAAGTACTGCTATGTTAAGTGTTGATATAGTAGAATAAGGTGTTTTAAGTGTTTCAGTCAGACAGCACAGTATCTACTCATGTAAAAGGCCTGACCTCTGTAGGTTTCTGTCCGAGTGGATCTCATTGCACCGGGGAATGAGGAATTCCCAGTGTGTATGAGAAAGAGAGAGAGAGAGAGAGAGAAAAGAGAGAGAGAGATGCGAGTCCCACACTGAAGGGAAAATACATGACTAATTCAAATCTGCCTGTGAAACTGAATAGATAATCACTAGTGGAATGCTGGAAGGCACTGTTAGATAGCATCTCTCTTCTCCGCAGCAGAACGGGCCAGCAAGTGCGCATGATTATGTGCGTGTATGTTGTGTTTTGTATGTGCCTGCATGCTTGTGTCTGTCTGTATGTTGGTACTAAAGATGGTGACGGGTGGGGGTGGGGGGGTGGGGGGGGGGGCAGGGATGAGGGTGAAGGAGTGGGAGTGGGCGTAGCACGGGACCTGAGGTTATCATGGCCTGGGAACCATATCTTTTTGCTGTGCCAGAAGGGAATTATCTTCCAAAACAATCTCACTGGGAGCCATATCTACAGACACCAGCAGCCAACTCACCCATTTCTCAACTTTCTTTACTGAAACAAAACATAAATTACACAACATACAAAGCAATTCTAAGGTCTTTTTTCCAATAGGTTATAAGGCCTATAAGAAGGCAAACAAATGACATAGAACGATATATAACTCTTTCATATCACTGTAGTGAATAGTGAAGATATATAATGATATATCACATTGCACAAGTTGTCAAACTGTATATGTACTGTCCATCAGGTGATATAATTCAACATAAAATGTACTTCTGTATCTGAGGTCAAAATATGAGCACAAACCATGGACAGATGCTTCACTTACATTCCAACTGTAGAAAAGAATACACCTTCATGAAATGTGTAAATTGGTAGTTTCTCCTCAGTAGATCTTCTCTGCTGAAGGAGCGTGGGCCTCTTTATGGCAGCATCTCTATCACAGCAGCTTCAGGGGACAATAGTTGATTAAACAAATCAATCTGATCGGGCCGCAGTCCTTTGTAAATCACTTAACGGTGCCGAGCTAACTGTCAGAACATGGATGAGATCGGGGAAGAAACGACGTGATGGGGACAAGCGCCAAGATTTGGAAGCTGCAGTCTTAAGAGATGCATGAATCTGTCAGAGGACACCTGCATGCTACAGATTTAATTCACCTTCCTGCCTCCCCTGCGGTACTGGCTCACACTTCTGCGTTGTACTTTTTAGTCAGGGCCGACTCACAGCCTCAACTCGCTCAAATGGCTGTCTGGTTCACTTTGAATTTCTGCCACTTTTTGGACCGTTTTTCCCCCCTTTGTGCTGGTTAGCATTCTGTTGAAATTTCGCACGGAACATGTTTGCATCGCTCTTTACTCAAACAAGAAAAGGTGCTCCTTTATCGAAATATGTGCTGTGCTTTTTGCAATGTGAGCAAAATACAAAATAATTAAGTCAACTGTGGAAGTCTTTTTACAGCTGACGTGAAAAAAAAAAAAGAAAAAAAAAAAAAAGAGATACTGTTTTAGACCTTGGCCAATGCGTCAACTTCACTCGAGCTCTTAGTGGATTTCTGGAGGTAGGCTGTGCTCGTTCCAAACGCCCAGTGAGCTGCCAGCACAGTGCTACAGGGGTGGTCTCTGGGGAGTACGGGGAGGGGCACCGACACAAAGCAGGTGGACCGTAGCCTGCCTATCTCTTGCTCCCAGCTGTTTCATCTGAGCGGCGAGCTCTCCGTAAAAAAAAAAAAAAAAAAAAATTGCAGCCCACAGCCCCTCGGTGTGATCGGATATGAATACCCTGTCAAAAGTGGTTTGGTGAAAGGATGTAAATATTCTATTGATGTTCCCGCTATTGATTTGTTCCCTGACCCATCGTATCATGGCCAGTGGCAGGATTCCAACAGAATGAGGCTCTTACTCTTTACCTCTGAGAACCACTGACTCACAGAGGCTGAGCAGGTGGGAAGGGAGATAGAGAGGACACGGAAGAGATGGATGCAGGGAAACACTGTGGACGTCAGACTTAGCGAACAGAGGGCTACTATATGCAGACGGCGAGAGAGAGAGAGACATGTGAAGCATTGAGAGTGAGGAGGAGATCCAGATATCAGTGGAGCGGAGATGATCCTAACCGCTCTGCCATCAGCGGCGATTGGCATGGATGGATGGATGGATGGATGGAAGGATGGATGGGGCACGCTGAGCTTCACAGGTCCTTCCAATGCCACAGCTGTCGGCTGCAGCCGGTTGTTATTCAATCTCCACCATAATTCACATTCAGAAGAATGCAACGTGCAATCTCACATAGCAGCACAGCAAGAACTCAGCCCCCCCCCCGCTTTCTTTCTTTCTTTCTTTTTTTTTTTAAACACAATCATACAACTAAAGAATGACCCGGCTTGGCCTTGCACGTTTCTTTCCCGATGATGGATTGAAAATGAAATAATAGAACAATCTTAACAACTCCAGGACATTCAGATGGTGTGAGCATGAGTTGCAGAATCCGAAGAGAAAAAGTTCATGACAGTTGACTCAGCTGGAGAAGCATGATAACTAGAAGAACGTTACTAACATATATGAATTGTTTATTTTTTTTCCTCAATTTTTAAAATCCAAGTCCTCTTGCTGCTTCCGATCATACTCTATATTAACATTGGTCCTTAACTTCAGAGTCCTCTTGTGTATGTGTGTTTTCATATTTTCTTCATCAAGGAACATGATCACCCAGTGGTTTAGTGCTTCTAAGAAAAATAGCTGGTCCTTCAGAAGAGTCTGTGTATCTCTATTTCTTAAATGGAGCTAATCTACTAAAATTCTGCCAGAAAGGAGCCTGGCCTCTTTTGGATTGACTGAATTCAAAAACCTCTCCTTGTGCCATGTCCTCCGTTACCTCATACTGCCCCGCACTGAGGGGGTCCTGGGGGGGCGGGTATGAGGGGGGCGTGCACCTGTTTACACCTAGGAGGGCAGGTGCGAAAAGAGCGAGAAGAAGGGGGAGGTGTGAGGGGTAGGGGGCGTTGCGGGGCACAAAGCAAAGAGGAGGAGAAGGGAATGGGTAGCAAAGAGGAAACATTGTCAGTATATTATCCCAAACAGGCACAACAACACAACACTGAGTCATGCTTCCACAGAAAACAGGCACGTAGACGTACAAAATGAGTCTTCAGTGTTGACATTCCTGCATATTAAACCTTAGGTATGATACAGTATGATCGTATGATGACAGCTGAATTGGAACAGAGTGTAATTCAGCTCTAGCAATGACACAAGGGAGACTAAAGATGCTATTCAATCAAAGTGGAGCAGGCAAACAAGAGAACTGACAATTTACATCTGATACACTGATGAAACCAGGCATTTGGACGAGGGACACTGTTCTTCCGTGTTTGTTGACAGCACATTTGTTTGAATAGCACCTTCCAACACTTGAGAACACAAGAGTGGCAAAAAATAGAGCCAAAAGAAAGCTGTTAATATGCATTTAACTACAGTCTACAATGTCATTTAGCTACAGTCTACAAGCATCACAACTATGCTAGTGTAATTACAAGTAAGATACAATCAATATTTGGAGATGAAATATTCAAAAGTTGCCATGGCATCTTGGAAAAGATGAAAAACAGTGTGTCTCAAGATGTGGGTATTTTTGTAAACACTGTTTAGCAGTTACAAGGGTTAGGTCTGTTTTGTGTTAGTGAAACCTGTTTATCTTGGATAGTCAAGATAATGCTTGTAAACAGATTGGACAGTCGCTGCATGCTCCAATGCCAACGTTAATCACAACACCTCCCAATGCTGCTTAGCAGTTGCCATGGCATCTTATTGTGCTAGCTCTAAGTAGAACTCTAATGAATATACCTTTATCATTTTCAAACCATGTCCATACAACATGGCCCTCTTTCTCAAGATGAAATCTATAAATGAATCTGAAATTCAAGAAAGTACTTCACCTTGTGCCAGCCATGTACACATACAGCACTTGTAAACACACAAACATTTACTTCTGACAGACATCTACAGGGATCCTAACGTCAGAGAGAACATTCCAGCAGTGGTCATTGGTTAATCAATACTTTAATGGATGGTCATGCTTATTATGAATCTGGCAAATAGCAAAAACATCAGTAATGGTAAATGTACAAACATCTAGCCTAACACTAGAATGGCTAAATCTTAAAGGGTGATAGCAGCAGTTTTGACATGTGGGTCCTTTGTCTTTCTTGCTTTGTCAGGAAACAGAAACTTGAACAACTTGTTTGGCAGTGTTTTCTGTTGCTGAGATAGCAGATAACTGTTGGGGTCATAATATTTCGCGTACGTTGCTTTAAATCCTCTTAACTTGATAACATCCACCTGACTCCTATGTAGAACTTCCATGAACTTTTGTTTGTTAAGCTTATAAACAGTATGGCTAAAATGAATGTAGTAAAAGAGAGTGTCTTGTAGTTTCTGTGTTTAACATGTGGCCTTTACTACATCTGGTCAAACATGGCTTAAATCAAGTTTATTACTTTTTTTTTTTTTTTTTTTCTTACTTAGAACTTACTTTCCTTAGGGTTGGGCTTAGACGACCTGTTAGACCAAAATGCATATACAGGACATCATTTGAGAGAGGATTGTGTTTAACATCTCAATAAAACACAACCTAAACGATATCAGTTCCAACATGGCTCAACTCTGATCCTGCTCATTACAATGAGTTGACGGTGAACTTGCAGATGTTGAGAGGTTAAATAAAAACAGGGCTGCACAATTAATCACAATATCATCTTATTTAACCCTTAATGCACAGTTTTTAAAAAAAAAATCCAATTTTGATATCAAGATTTCAAAAAGCTGTGGCTTGGAGGCATACTGTAAATGAGAAACATATGGGGTATGACCCACAGTTTATGATGGGGCTAAATTTACTCACCTAATTTGCATATTGTACGTCACAGAACAGCGGCCATATTGGACTGTGTAACACTTAGTAAAACTGAACATATTTACATCGAAGTTTTCTTTGTGTTTTTTTTTTTTTTTTTTTTTGTCATCCTTAAAATAAATGAATTTACACATTAGTAGAAAGTAAAATGCAGTAAGTTTTAGTACCTTTTTAGCCAAGCAGCACAGTAGTCCTAATCTATCAAAACTAAAACTAAATAAACTTTACTTAAATTAGTAAACTTTAATTACTTTCTTACTAAACCAGTTTGGGACAGCACCTTTCAAACTGGATTTTCTTCTTCAATTTGAATAGAAACATGCTCTGAAATGGTGTTAGGATTGAACGGGCACATTTATTTTTCACTTATATTTCATTTCTGACTCATTTGTGGTTTTTCTACCTGTCTTTTTCTCTGCGCTTGTTTGTATGTTTCTGCTCTTGACTGTGAAATTTCCCCAAAGTGAGATTAAACTCTCATTTTATCTTATCTCATCTTATCTTATCTTTTGTCCCCTTATTATTCATGGGAGGCGGTAACACGATTTGGCCACTCTATCTGGAGCTATGGTCTGTTTCATTCAGTTATGTTGCTTGTAGCAGTATTGTGACTTTGGTGGTTAAAGTGTTAACTATACAACAATGTAAAACTGTGAAATTTAAAGCTTGAATATTTAGCAGGATTTAGATGGAGCTAATGGTAGAAATGCAAAAAAATAAACACAATCTCTGCTGTATTCATAACTTGTTGTATTTTTTTATGCTATTTTAAGCCTGTATATTTAACTTGACATTTCTGCGTGAGTGATCTGTGCCATCTGTGCTTCCACAACTGCAACTCACGCAGCTCCAATACAAAAAAATCTGACGTATGACTTTGATATTTCTCTTTAATACCTGCTGTATTCGGACGACATGAGAAGCACCAACAGCCATGCTCTAATTCAGTAACATAGAAACACTCCAAACAGATTCAAATTCTTTCAACATAAGCGTGACACAAGACCCCCATGGCGTGTACACTGGTATCATCCTTTAAACTCAAAACTTCATGCAAACAGCCCTCTGTCTTTTCATTGATGCTTAACAGCTGCTTTACAACTAATATCACGTCCTCCTGCACTGACACATTTAACTCAAAAGGAAATAATTGAAAGTAATATAGCGAGAAAGACATAAAGCCACTTGACGTTTCTAGCTAGCTTAGCAGTACACAGCTAGTCTAGGTCCATTCATAAACAGTAAAAATAAGTGTGTTTAGAAAAGGTATAGAAAGCAAAAAAAATAAGATAAAAAAAAGAGCAAGGTAAGGGAAGAGTAAACAGCGATGAGAAGACAGAGCACACCAGCGAGGAAAAGAAAAGGGAAATCACCTGATATCTTCTTGTTGCCTCACCTTTCTGTTTGGTCACCTTTCTCACTGTCATGGCCGCCTGTCGCTTCTGGTACTCAGAGATCTCGAAACCTATTGGAGAAACGATGACGTAATACGCATCAGTCATACTGCAGCAAACGTTACACTGTTGCTCGCTGTGAATGAAACGAACGCTTTCCAAACAGGGAGGTGCAGAGAGGTGTGTGACTAACCGATTTTCTCATCCTCCTGCACCATCTTCCTCTCCTCGTGGAAGGCCCTGAGCCAGCGGATCTTCTCCTCGGGCTTCTTGGCCAGGAAGATGTGGATCTCCTCGCTGTCTTTGTTGCACAATTTGAAAGCGTTCTTCACACTTACGTTGAAGTCATCGTCACGCCCGTCTATAGCGTCCCGCACCTCATAGCGATCCATGTCAATGCGGCCCTTATAGTACAGGATGTCCCGGCGTATCAGATCCTGAAGAAGACAAGGGGAAGAAGACTTTAACCCATAAAGATCCAAACATCCACCGTCAACCAAAACCATCTACTGATCTATAACATTGAATACCTGTTGATCTACTAATCCTATCAATACATGTAAATAATTGGTGTAAAATCCAATCTTAAACATTATCTCAAGATAATGAGATCATTGAGTTCTGTTCTTGAGATAACCTGCCTAAGAAAATTCTTAGCAATCAAAGCTGCTCTTGGATGGACAGTGTGTGTGAGTTGATTGATTTGTGATCTTTATATTTTTTCTTTAACCTATAAAGACCCAAGTAGCCACTGGAAACCAAAATCATCTACTGATCTAAAATGTTTAATAACTTCTGATCCACTACTCCTATCAACACATGTCAATAATTGGTGTAAAATGCAGGTTGTCATCTTTTCATGGTTATCAGATATGACCCATTTGGACGTTCAGAGGCTCCGTAGTGAATGTGGAAACACCATCATCTTTTACAACATTGATTCACCTGGAAAACCCATGGAGTTTGATCAATGAGAGTGGATGGACACACTTGGTTTATGTTCACTTAAAGCAGGAATATTTTGCTAAACCCACTTTTATCAGTCTTTGGGTCATTTATTTGTGTATTTGGACCCTAATAGTTCAAAAAGTTTGAATTTGAACCCTCCAGGTGCTGCAAAGCGATCTTAATATTCATTTTAGCAAAAATTGAGTGGATTTCTACAACCCGTTTTAATTCCTGCTTAATTTGTTACGTCGATAACTATTTACGTCACAACATTTTCACATACAAGGTCAAGACGTCCGACAAACATTTCTCTGGGTACAACATAATTGTTTGTCAGCAGCAGTGGTTGTAGTCCATACTGAAAATAGGTCCAAACTTTGAGCCAGTTACCTAAAATGTTCAGTTGTTGGTTGAACAGGAAAGAGCAGCACAGCCAACAACCTGGAGGGGGTGGGAAGTGGCTCATGTGCATTTAAAGGGCCAGCACTCAAAATGACCTTTCTGGTGTCATTACTCAGAATTAGGGTTGAAGATGGACCTGTGGAATTTAATTAATGAAGAATTCAGACTCAAGCATAGCATTTACAGTTTTCAACAAGAAAAGCACTCGGAGAGCGCAGACCTCCGCCAAGACAAACCCCCCCCCTCGATCATCACCAAAATTTAATCATTTCTTCCTTGTGCCAGTATCAACATTTCCTGAAAATTTCATGAAAATCTCTGTCCATAACTTTTTGAGTTATCTTGCTAACAAACAAACACGCACGCAAACACACAGAGCAAAGTGATCACAATACCTCCTGGCGGAGGTAAAAAGAGAAGATTTTAAAATGCAAATCCATTCAAAAAAAAAGCAAAATATCACTCCTTTAATGATATATTTTTCTAAAAAAGTCACTTTTTCTTCAGTTTTCTCTATTTTGAGATAATAACCTTTGAATTTACTCTGATCTTTAATGAACATCTACATGATCAGTGAATTAAATATACAGAAATACATGATTTTCACTGAAAAACACAAAATACAGGACAATATTATAATAAATAGTGAATCATTTAGGAAAGGTTAAACACAGAGAAAAATTATATTGGGAACAACCACAAACGTAGTACTGGGTCTTTATAGGTTAACTATGTGTGAGATAAACCTTGGTGTTGACTAACAATTTTTCCTTGGTATCCTCAAAGTCTGTCTCAGGCAACCCTTTCCATCTGCTGCCCAAACATATAAACACCGTCTACACACATTGCATGACGTCAAATTTCTCTGCAACTCCACTTATCACTTCATATCAAATCACACACACAAAAAAGAAAGGTGGGAAGTATATTAGTATCTACGGCAGCGTTTCCACTGAAGTAAACCAGCACAATCTACAACAGAGAAGGAAAACACAAAGAAATCCTATCTTTGAAAAGCTTATGATATTTATTTTCACTGACAGTTTGTGTCTGAGAAGCGTTGATTCAACTCTGGACTGACTCAAGTTTACCAGTCGAGAGCGGTTTGTTGTTTTATTCTATTTAACTGCTTCTGTTTCTTGTCCTATTCATACGTCCCCTTTCAGTACAATACTAGCAGCCCAGAGTGTTTAAGACAACAATAGTGCACATAAATAACAGCATGTGTTTCTGGAGGTGGAGTACCACAAATATTATTGGAGAAGCTGTGAATATTTGCTGGGTTATCACCAGTGTTGGGCAAGCTACTTGGAAAATGTAGTGAGCTAAGCTACCAGTTACTCTGCCATGAAAGAAGCTTCACTACACAGAAGCTACCACCCAGTCAAATGTAGCAAGCTAAGTTACACAAACGCCACAGAAGTCGCTCACTACATGTAAAGCTACTTTAAGTTGTGTCTTTGCGGAGAATACATTGGGGTAAATTGTGCCAGTGATTACTGAAGTACAACAGAACATTTTAATCTTATAAACTGTAATGCTATATAAAAGCAAGACAAATTCAATACAAAAATCACTCATTTAAAATTCATTTAAATATCGTCCCCCTATTAAACTATTGACATAAGTCATATTTTCTAGTTTTTGGGAAAACACAAAAAACTTAAAACACACAATATATGGAACTTGGTACATTTCAGGCAAAAAGGCTTTGGCAATAGATGACCGTTGACATACACAAAACGCTGTCTGTCATACGTAACATATAAGAGGCCACTTAATAACTGAATAAAACTCGGTCCCCTTCAGAAAAATGTGGCTGTGCGATAATTCAATGTATAATCAAGCGCACTCATGGCTACATAGTATTTTAAACTCCATTCATATATTACCAGTATGAAATGGAATTTGGAAATGGTTTTTCCTGCAGTGATAATAATGATCTATGAACGTAAAGGCTCTAATAGCCTTGAAATGGCTTGTTCTACCTAACTTCTGTGACGCAGTAAGCAGTTATTTTTAACACTTGTGAAAGCCATGAATGTTAAAGCCATGTTGGAGACATGCTTAAAAAAATTCCCTCCAGAAAAACACCATTATGTGATCGCATAATTTAATGCATAATCAAGCAAATAGCATACATTATGGGGGTCCATATTTTTTCAAAAAGGGCTATAATAATGTCTTGTGAACACAAAGGCTGTAAGTGATTGGTCTAGATCCGGCCTACTAAACATCCCACTTGTCAATGCTGCAGCCCTGTATGTCTTCTGTTTATAAGTGCACGGCATGATGGGTTTTGGTCTAAAATTAAGAATGTCATATAGTTTTAGTGATAAAATGTAAGCGTACAATATACATTCATTCATTATCTGAACCCGCTTTATCCTCACAAGGGTAACGGGGGTCGCCGGAACCTGTCCCAGCTACCTATGGGTGAAGGCAGGGTTCACCCCGGACATGTCTCCATTTCATCACAGGGCTGACATATGGAAACGAACAACCAATCACACTCACATTCACACCTATGGACAGTTTAGATTAACCCATTAACCTATCAGTGCATGTCTTTGGATGGTGGGAGGAAGCCGGAGTACCCGGAGAGAACCCACGCAGACACAGGGAGAACATGCAAACTACACACATCGAATGGTGTTGGAATTGAACCCAGCACCTTCTTGCTGTGAGGCACGAGTGCTATCCAATACAATACAATTACTATAAAATAATATGTTGAAAATAATCATAAGTGGTGACTTATGAAATTTTACTTTGAAAGGCAAAAAACTGTTTTTTGAGCTAAAATGTGCTGACCTCTCTCATGCCATGTGTCTCTTCTTTGTAGGATGAGTAAAATGGATGGCTCTTGGTCATATGACCAATTTCTTTTATGGTTTTCTAGAAACAAGGGGTGGCAGTACTTCACGGTTGGTAGGATTAGGATACGAAATATGTTGGTAGGATGAAGATTAAACAAAATGCAAAAATTGAGGGTGTACCCATTTCTCAAGGGACCACTTCACCACTGACAAACTGGTTACTTTGGTGCTTGTGTCACAGCCATTAACCACAGAAGCCGAGGGGAACCAGCTGTAGTTCTCTTTACTGTGGGTTTGGCAGCTCTGAAAAGAGCCTTTGTGCTGATCAACGTCCACACACCTCAGCCAACAACCATCCGATGTTCAGCAGAACACCGTTTCCCTCTGCACTGAAGTGAACGCCGTCATCTGACAGGTGCTCCAGGGTGATACCGGGTGTTCGGTGCAGGTCTTATTTCCAACTCCTCCATGGAAACTCAGCCCCACATGACACACCTGGTCCACTCCATCCTGTATCCACTGTCTGCTCACTGGTACTGACAGCAACGACGCGGCAGGAGGTAGGGGAACATCAGTAAGGAAGTGGGGAAAAGCTCCACCACTGCACGGATTCTGCTACGCCATCCATAAGCGCGGGCACAGCGCTTCCAAGAATGTGCACGACGACGTTCCAGTAAACCATGCCCACTCCGGGTGAAACGCCTGGTTTATAGTGAGAGTCCCGTGCAGACAGTGTGTACCCCCGTTCCGAACAATCTTGAGTGCTTGTATTGTGCATTATAAAATTGAATTTTTCTAGACTACAAACTGCTTCTCCACTGTATATAAAAATAGTTTCTGTGGTCATTACCACACTATTTGATCATTAAAAGAGTTAAGCTACTGAAACGTTACTTGATTCAGGAAATAGTGACGTTACTGCCAAGCTAATGAAAATTGTAGTAAGTTATTAGCTTCGCTACAAGTAGCGACGCTACTGCCCAACACTGGTTATCACATTTTTAATAATTCCAATACTCTAGCAATACTGGTGTAAGGGTGTAAGGGTTTGTAAGGCTCAAATCAAAATAGTGAATGAATAATCTTGCTGGGTGCTGCATAATCAGTGTAACAGTAATCTACACACCTGTATAGCTCCCATATTAGAGTTTATTTCAGCAGTAACATTTTGAGCACCACTGCTTCTCTTCAGACTTCTAGAGAAACATACAGAGAAGCAATCTCAAACACTCTAAATCCCCAATTGTCTTACAGGTATTTACATAATCTGGAGAGGGAATGGTTTAGAAAATAAATTACTGAGTATTTACATAATGTACAAGAAGCACGTTTTTAGGAAACAAGGTCCTAATACACAATAATTCAAAATGTGCATGAAAATAAGAGGCCCCACATTTAATGAGGAATCAGCCTACATAGAGGTCATAAATACTATAAATGTAGGGCGTCTCCGTAATGAGGCTTAGTATTATGAGAGACCTAAGAAAGACCATACTATGTAAGTATAGCGTCCAGTCAGGTGTGAAAAAACTTATGCATGAAATATAATGAAAATGTCTCAAAAAACTTGGAAAACAGATGTATAAAGGTACTGCTGGACTATGCTTCTTTCTTGTTTAAAAGTTGAGATGGAAAATGTAGAGAATCTGGCACATACATTAACAAAAACTGACTGACAAATATACATCTAAAGGAAAACAAAGAGAGTAAGCCTCATTATACATGTACTAATAGTACTAATAGAATAGAATAGAACAGAACAGAATAGAATAGAATTATTGTCACTGTAAACTGTTCTGTGTGTGGATCTAAAATAGTTCTCATTTAGTAAAAGATTGTAAATGTGTATTTTTAAGCCACAATTTAAAAAAAAAACATTAAGTGTAAAAGTCACACTTGTGTCAAAATCTGGCAAAATAATCACCCTATGTTTTTTTGAGTTTGATTCAGCCCTTGTATATTTAAAAACACTAAAATTCAATGTAGATGCTTTGGATCTTAACTCAGGATATACCAATATTAATGGGTTATTAATATTCCTCTCTCCACTATTTTACACATGATTTATCGAATACCACATGAAAAGCACACAGACATCCATAACCTAAACACTCTGAATATCTGATTAGATAATCGTGCATGGTCAATAATGGGTCATTCCTTAAACTAAACTTGCCTTGTTGGATATAAGAGTCCTACAAAACATCTTCATTCTATTACCATGGGACAAAACAGCATCCAGTCACACTATAAGGTCAAAGAAGGTAAAAAAGTAGAAAAGAAAAAGCCCTAATGAGCGTGCAGAAACTAATCAGCATCTGTGTGCTGATAAGAAACAGATAGGAAGGAGGAAAAAAGATAGAAGACCACATGCAACGTGTTACTAACGCACCCTCAGGGCGGCCATTACACATGTCCTGAGTATCCTGGAGAAGGAAGTGTAGCGCAGAGTCTAAAATCTATAATTCAGTGTGTCTTGAAGCTGTTTTTGTTTAGTGGACCAGAACAGCTAACACGCATGGTAATCTGCAGACATCCTGAAGTTATTTTGAGACGCCGAAGATGTTCACAGAAAGTACAAAGAATGACGGTGTTTCTATACACTGTGTCCTTTTTCTGTGCGTGCTTGTCTATGTAAGGGTGAAATCAGTGTGTGTATATGTGATGATACAGTGTGTTTGTCTGCATCTGTGTTTGTGTCTTCGTGTACATGTACTGTCAAACGTAACCAAGCGTGAATATTGTTCTGACAGGAGAGCGCAGCGTTGGAGCGTCGCAGCCCAAACCACCGCCGCTCCATTTTGTGAAAGGTGCTGAGTATTTTAACGGATCTTCACTGAAGGGTTGGTTGTGTGTCTCATGCTGTGTTATGTAATGTATTTGCAGTTCTTGAGTAAGGCAGAAGACGTCACTTTGTCCTCAAGCATCTCCGTCACGAGCCGTGTGATACACAACTTTGTGAACATGGGCTGCAGTTTTAGCTTATCAGCTTGTTTTTTCCCCTGGAACAAAGCCTTCAAAGCGCTTACCTTCTTACAGAGGACCAGCTGGTGATCAAAGAGGAAGAAGACTCGCTGCTGGCTGCGTCCATACGGCTGATAGATCCATGACAACTCCCCGGTGTAGATGAGCTCCGAGCTTCGGTCCAAAATATCATCCCCCTAGACGCAAAGACACAATTAACAAATGAAAAATACTCTTGATCGCAACTATGCAATACAGGCAACTGCCAAAATCTAAAAAGCTTTATGTCATTAAAAGAAGTTGAAAAAGGTGATGTACATTAGACAGTGTGTCATCTAATTGAGTCTTATATCTACTCTAAAAAGGCTCATGTCTGCTTTTCTTTTTTTTCGGCAAACATTTCACTGATACTTTAAGGATTTTTAAGAGAATATACTGGTAATAATTGGAATACTATCACAAAGTAAACTTGTAGGAAGGTGCTCCTTGGTGTCAGCTACAGTCTGTTCTTCCAGACAAGTCTGAAAGCTCAATTTAAATCAATCAAAAAGCCAAATATTTAAGGAATTCACTTAGGAAATTTATAGGCACTAAATCAAATGTTTTTACAAAGTAAAGTTAGTTAAACTTTGAGTAAAAATGCACGGAAACAACAGTGGAGTTGGACACTTTTCTGATCAGAAACAATTAATATGATAATGAAAATAATACTTAATTGTCACAAGTCTAAATCTTGCAACTCAGCAGCTTCATTTGTAACATCACAAAAAGTGTGTACAATGTACTTTTGAACTGAGTTTGAGCTCTATATTTAATACCAGGACCAGTGAACAGGAGAAAATACGGGTTGAAATTTACTGAGTCTATTACTACTTATAATTTATAACCACAATTTACAGTATGTTTGTCAATTAAAAGATAAACTTACCAGCCAAGAAAGTCATGATTTATGGTAAAGAAAGTAAAAAAACATCTACATTTGTGTTAAAAGGAACCAAGTATTTCATCTCTTGTTGTATGTGACATACATCCCAAACACCAAAATGGCCACAGCCTTGGCGCATTTGATCTTAATCTATGAGAGCATGTTGAAGCTGGTGAGACATTTTCAGCAACAGATCGTGGAGAGAACCTGTTATGATTACATCACTTCTGCAACTTTGAGTCTTTACGTACTTTCACAGTTTTACCACAAACTATGACTTTCTTGATCTGTAAAATTATCTTTAACATTGTCAAACATCATGCGTGTAAATGATGGCATAATTTACACAGGATCAAAAAAATTACTTGTGTCTTGCAACTGACAGTTATACAATTCTAATCTGAGGGTGTTTTCACACTGTGTACCCAAGTCCGTACCATACTTGGTTATATTCACACCTTTCCCACAGATGTTGCGTTCACAAGCACATACCGCGGCTCGTGCCCGAGTACAAGTGGGTGTTACAGGGCCAAAACAGTAGGTGGCGGTGTGGAAGGAATTCTGTTGCTATCCAACAAACGCGGAAGTCAGAAGAAGATGAACCCTTACGTCATCAACCGAACGACTATTCTGTTCATTTGCTTACAACTGCGGCAATACTTTTATATCTGTTAGCCTGTTTGAGGCAAAGTGAAAAAGAGTGACCTTTGTTGCCCCTGATATATCGCCCAGTGGTTCTGTTGGTAAGGCAAGCCTGTGCTGCGCTGTCATTTCCATTATTGGAGTGGTGATTAGGTCACTTCCGGTCTCGGGCACAGGTCGCTTTCACACTGCAACATACCGTGCTGGAGTCCACGCAGTCCGTACCCAGGACTACCTTCTCAGCTGGACTCGGATATGGTACTTGAGCACAGAATGTTTGCATTCACATGGGTAAAATTATGTGGACTTTGGGGTCAAACGTATTCGGAGACGGACTCGGGTACACTGTGTGAAAGTACCCTGAAACAGAGTCCCATGGGGAACAAAAAGAAAGATCCTGGATTTCAGCTCTCCATTAGGATGGCTAAAATACAGAGGCTGACTTTTCCTACAGGGACAATAAATTGAGTTGAACTTAACCATAACCTTTTAGTCTGTATGCTTAGTTTCTTTTCACTATTCTGAACAGACTTGAGGACACAAACATTGTTGTCAGCCTACTGATTTTCAGGCAGAGTAGCTCTGACTCTGGACAAACACTTGTAATCATAATCACTCAAGTAAAAAAATAACTGAAAGGCCTTATTTGTCTTCTTGCCCCTCAAGACCCAAGGCTGCAGAGAATATAAACTGTATTCTCTGTTTTTGCAGATGATTCAATATATGATCAATCATTACACTAGTATTTGTATAAGAGTATGTAGCACCTTGAATTTTTCATTTTGGAAACAATAGTAGAGAGTAGAGTTAGACCTTGACCCAGTGCACACATACCTCCCAGTCCAGAACAGAGGCTTGCCACTGGGCTATCTTGTCAATATTCTCCAGCCTCCTCTTCCTCTCGTTGATCTGCTGAGTGACGTTCCGCATTACTGCCAGAGCTGCTGCCACATATCGATAGTCACTACGGATGGACATATTGTACAAGTAATTACTTGTGTGTTTAAAAGGTAAAGTTACAGCTCTTGGAGACGAGCCACCCTTTAATATAGGTATACAGCAGTGGAGAAGTGAAAGATACAGAGTAGACCTATTAAAGGACAGGGGTTATAAACTGGAGGAACAGCAGTAAATCCTCCGAAACACAATATAACAAACTGCTGTTTAATTCTAATCAGCCACTTTTTGTATCCACAGTTAACTCTGACTGCCTCCACGCTTACTGAGCTGGATTCATCCTGCTGGCTTAGATGTGCCATGGATCCAATCCTCACTTTGGAAGATAATATGTGTGTGTGACAGCGAGCAGTCCTCTATCTGGCAGATTCTCTGCAGCTCCTCTAACAGTCAAACACTGTGATCTGGCAGGCCTTGCTGGCAGAGCTGGCACCTGTCCCTCTCTGGCTGAGAGCGCGTGGTTTGTGAATGACCTGGAGCTGGCTGAGACGCGCTGAATCACTTACACCATGTTTCTGTGGGCTTGCACGCATGAGTTTGCACATCTGGAAGCTTGAGTATGTGTCTGTGCATGCGATATCATCTGCAAATGTTTATATTGTGTACTCTGCTTCTAAGCTGTGCATGCACTGTGTGTGTGTGCTGGTGGAGGCCCAAATTCATATTTAATCGGCAATCTATTTATGACCAACACTCTATACGATGATTCTATGACCATTTTTATCCACTGAGCTGAAAAAGGATTTGACTTGATGATGGATTTCTGTTCTGGAGCATAAATTTCAACACAAGTGAGATTCTTGGATGTAATATTTTTCTCTAAAGCTTTCGCAGAAAACTGGCAACAAAAACATTTGTTTCTGCTTATGCATGGATAAACACTGCTTCAGTAGAATAAGCCCAACACCTGCAACAGCTGTATCGCAAAACAATGCATCTGGAACACAATGATGTGCCAGTGATGTATTCTTTTTTAGAAATGAATTAACGCCATCAGACAGCAACACAATCAGCTTATTAGATGTGATTCCGACGGCAGAAGGATAGTACCTGTGCTCCTGTGCTGTGTATTTGAGCAGTTCAGCCAACTGGAGTGGATATTTGCAGATTTTCTGGACAGGGGTGAGCAAGAAGCCGTCTATGGCGATGTCAATCATCTGCTGGAGGAGGCGACATGCCTCAAAAAAGTGCTGGTACCTGCCATCCCGCATCAGTTTGCTCAGCTCCATACAAGCATCCAAGTGATTGTTACAGTATTCTGAATAGATCCAGAAACCATCTTGCTGCAGAAACAAGGAATATAGAGGGAAATGATCAGATAGGAAAATGAGCAAAGTATCATGTTTCAGCATGGAGAAAGGTGGGAATCTGATTAGAAAGCGGCCATAAAAATGCCATTACTTTTCTCAAGATCAAACTTCATTTTGATGTACTACCACAAACGCTGTAATTGTCTTTACATCTTAAACGTTATCTCAAGATAATGAGATAATGGAGTTCTGTTCTTGAGATAACCTGCCTGAGAAAAATCCTAGCAATTAAAGCTGCTCTTGGATGAACAGTGAGTGTGAGTTGATTGATTTGTGCTATATTTTTTAACTTTAACCCATAAAGACCCAAACAGCCATTGGAAACCAAAATCATCTACTGATCTAAAATGTTTAATACCTGTTGATCCACTAATCCTATCAATACATGTAAATAATTGGTGTAAAATGCAATTATGCAGTTTGTCATCTTTCCATGGTCATCAGATATGACCCATCTGGATGTTTAGAGGCTCCGTAGCGAATGTGGAAAAACCATCATCTTCTACAACACTGATTCATCAGTAAAACCCATGGAGTTTGATAAATGACTGTGGGTGGAGATGCTTATTCTATGTTCAGTTAATGATATATTTGCTGATAAAGTCATTTTTTCTTCAGTTTTCTCTTTATCTGATATAATAACCCTCAACTTTAATCTGAGCTTTAATGAAAATCTACATGATCAGTGAATTAAATATAGGAAAATGCCTGATTTTGATTTAAAAACTGCAAAATGCAGAGAATAATATCATAATAAATGGTGATAAATCATTCAAGAAAGGTTAGAGAGACAAATTCATTTTTGTAACTGCCAAAAAAGTAACACTAGGTCTTTATGGGTTAAAAAAGACTGTGTAAACTTACGTGTTCTAAAAAGCATGGTCCAATTTCAGAGAGATGAGGTTCCTCTGTGTTGTACTGTTTCTCCAAGTCTCTAACAAACCCCATCTGGAAGCGGTAGATGTCCTCGATGTTCCCAAAGATGACCTTCAGCTGATCATCATTGAACATGTCCACACGCTTCCTGCACTGGCGCAAGTAGCCCTGTGACAACATGCGTTAGCAGCTACGTTAAACTCTTGACAATGGGTTGAAATCGTTCATTAGCATCATTACACTGCTACTTGTCACCACTTCTTTTGACATTTCTTTGAAGTAAACATGTTAAGTCACACCTCAAATATAAACTCAAGTGAATCAAAATGAACTGTGACTCTAGACGCTTTTGTCAAGTCAAAAACTATTCTGCATAGGTCAAACTGTGGCCCCAATTTGTCAGTCCAATTCTTGTGGCTAATTAAATGCCCTGAAGCTTTGGCACTTTGGGAAAAGATTTGCTGTAAGAGGTAGGTTTTTGCTATTTCACACTCCACCAGCCAGAATTCTATGTGTTGTCTTTGTGATAGCAATTATTTGCAAGTACAAAAACACATGCTAAGCCTTTTTGTTGCCATTACAGCAATAACTTAATGTAATTGTCTGAACAACTGGCTCACTGATTTAGATTTTTTATTAAAATCATTGACTGAGCAAGAATTAATTCAATGAAGGTTTACATATTTTATGAGGTGATGGCAGTCTAATACAACAGCACAGACCATTCAGTCACTGTATTCCATCAAAAACTAGGGAGAAATACAGCAGACACACTTTCTTTGCACTTTGACTCCATGTGTGCAAGAATTCCCAAGCAATTTTTCCTTCAATTAGCTTTTCTAAATCTTTAAAGCTTGTACTCTTACCAGCAGGCACAACAGTGTTTATAATCTATTAGGATAAAGAAAATACCCATTAACTCTTGTATACTTCTTGCCTGTACATGTTCACAGTAACCTGGAAGATGCCAGGTTCTCTCACAGGCGTGAAATGCAGAGGTGAGGAGGTGGAATGTATGCTTTAGTGCACCGGCTTAAAAATGATGCTTTGCCCTGATAAGGTACACGGAGGATTAAGTGGAGATGATTAGATAAAGAAAAATTTGCAGTGAAAATCTTCCCTACAATACATCAATGTGCTGCAAAGTATTTTTTCCCCGTTTCACGCATTAAGTCTCAACTAAACACTAAAAAATGTAGAGTATTAGGCGTAAAATTTATAGCATGAATATCCTTGTATTTGTACATTGATACAAATACACAACTACACTGTCCCATGATCAACCAGACCCATAATAAAGATATGATAGCGACATCCATGTTGTTTAAGAGCTGTTAAGAGTAAGTTAAAAACGTTCCTTTTAGATGAATCTTATAGTTAGGGTGCTCAGGCTGCTCTTAGTTATGCTGCTATAGGCTTAGACTGCTGGGAGACTCATCTGGATACACTGAGCTCTTCTCTGCTCCTCCTCCTTTATGACCTCCTCTCTGGACCTCTTTCTCCCTGACCTTTTCTCTCCTAATTTTCTCTTCTATTTACGCCCCAGTGAATTCATGTTACTGACTTGACTTCTTCCCTGGAGTTTTTGTGCTTTATCGCCTCACAGGTTTTCCTAGGATCATCACAGGTTTTCTCAGGATCATCTCTGGACCTGCTGCTGTGGTCCTGCCTCTCTCCTGCCTTCATCGTCATCACTCACTTATCCATATAGTTATGATAGTGTTTATTATATTGTTCCATAGATGTTCTAGTTCAGTTATCTGGGCATCAACTGCATCCATATGTGCCCCCCCCCTTCTCCCCCTCTCCCCCAATCCCTCTCTATCTCTATCGCTCTCTCTTTTCTCCTCCTTTACTCTCTCTCTTTAACCCCAACTGGTCAAGGAAGACGACCATCCTCCAGGAGTCTGGGTCTGCTCCAGGTTTCTGCCTGTTAAAGGGAAGTTCTTCCTTCCTCTGTCACCAGTCACAAGTGTTTGCTCCTGGAGGATTCTGTTGGGTTTCTGTAAATTGGCTTAGAGTCTGGTTTTGACCAACTCTATATGTAAAGTGTCATGAGATAACTTTTGTTATGATTTGGCACTATACAAATAAAATTGGATTTGATTTGAACATCCAGAAAGGCGAGGGAAAAAACATATTTCACATAATTTAAAGCAAGTTTAAATATATCTG
Source organism: Sphaeramia orbicularis (assembly GCF_902148855.1). Taxonomy (NCBI): domain Eukaryota; kingdom Metazoa; phylum Chordata; class Actinopteri; order Kurtiformes; family Apogonidae; genus Sphaeramia; species Sphaeramia orbicularis. Next base: position 37,847,559 of record NC_043966.1, on the reverse strand, counting down.
GATTGTATATTAGATTAGATTTAGATTGTAGGTGTCATGTTTATGTTAGGTATATATACAGTGTGTCCACAAAGCCTCTTTACAATTTAAAAAATGTATTACAAAAGCAATTGATGAGATATGTTCATTAGATTTGTTCTATGTGCTCAGTGGTTTTCAAAGTTTTTAATCACATTGTGGGATCATGTGCAGTCGAACCACTGGTTAATTTTTCTTCAATGACAGATCAATTACTGCAAATGTTGACCTTGACCTTTTGACTAAATATGTGCTGCCACATCTGGATGACCTTCAACCAACCATCATTTTCCAGGTAGATGGTGCACCACCACATTAGGGACTGCATATTGGTGGGTTCCTAATAGGGCTGCATGATATTGGAAAAAACTTACATTGTGATTTTTTTTTTTATCCCTGCGATATATATTGCGATATGAAAACAATACTCAGGAGAATATAATAGCTGTGTGGTGCCAGCGTAAATGGTTACATGGGGGGGGGTACATGTGTATGTTTCAGCTGGTAGGTCAGGGGGGTTAACTGGTTTTCGTTCAACTTATAATACTTTGGGGTATGGAGCGGTGCGGTCCGTTCCATTCCGCCGCCAAAGTGAAAGTTAAACTTATTGCTAATTTATCTTTTCCCTACCTCCTGAAGCTTCACAAACTTTCATTTGAGGGGGCAGGACGTGGTGCTGGGCAATGGCAAAACCTTACCAGCGGAAACGCTGCGTTGTTACAAGCAACATGTGCAGGGGCATGGTCTGCTTCGGCAAACTGATTAAGAATGAATGTGACTGGTGGATCGCTGCGTGCAGTGTGTGTCTGGTACCCTTGAAATTAGATGAGAACACTTGAGTTCATTTGCCTCCAACATTGCAGGGGCTGCGATGTGACTATTGCCCCCATGTACACCGCGATGACGATGCTCAAATGATATATTGTGAAGCTCTAGTTCCTAAATCAAACATTTCCAAACCAGTGAATTGGAAGGGATGGTCCAATTCCCTGGACACCTCGTTCATCAGATATTACTGCCCTGGATTTCTTTCTATGGGGTTATGTTAAAAATATCGTGTATCAAACAAAGATACGGGACATCAACGACCTGAAGGAAAAGATCACTGATGTCACTGATACCATTAATGAGGCGATGATACAGCCAACATGGAAACAAATCCAGTACCGTCTGGATGTGCTTTGTACAACTAATCTGTATTGTGTCCATACAGAGGTGGATTAAATGAAAGAAAAAAAACCTTCAGTATCTACTTTTCATTCTGTAATAATTTCCACAAATTTGTCTATTCATAGGCTTTGTTAATAAATGTGTTAATATGTAAAGAGACTTTATGGACACCCTGTATAAAGGCTCACTGTGGTAAAAATATAATCAATGACGAGACTTTTGTTTAATTTCATTAAGTGTGAATTCGGGCTTATCACTTTGCAGCGTGATTCATAATGTAATGACAAATTTAATCTGGAGTAGATCTCTCCAAGTGTGACTGCTGCCACTCAAGTGTACAGCTGACATATTGTGGTTTTGTATCTAACAAAAAAGCAAATTATTTTTCTGGAAACAAGAGCAAAAAATATGCCTTGTACAAATGTGTGAACGTAGGAGTGTTTAGAGCTGTCTGTCTGTCTACTGTATTTAATTTTTTTTGTATTCAGGTATGCTCAGAAACAGCAATGTGTGTACATGTGGATTTGTAGCGGTGTGCACGTGTTAAATACCTCACAGATGTCCTTGAGGTGTTTGATGTAGTGTCTCTCTGTGCTCATGATCTCATTGATGACGTTGGCTCTCATCTGGTCCCGGTTCTGGAGGGGCGAGCCCAGACACAGGCAGTCATTGGTTGGGTCCAGGTGCCCGTTCTGAACCTCGCTGGTCCCCTCAGCTGGCTCCGCTCCCCCATCCTCCTGGTTCACCCACAGCTGAGGACAGACACATTCACACACACACAGAGCCACACACACATACACTGCAATAAGAAGTGTGTTTGGTTAAACTAAAGCACTTGATTCTAAAACAACCAACAGAAATTTATATTAGTTCACAGATAGGGTTAGATAGTTGAACCACGACAATGTTTGACATCTACACGCACCACACACACACACACACACATACAGAGCTTGATTTGGAATGTCTCTGGTAGCTTGGACTTTGAGTAAGACTTTTGGTCCAGCATGTCAGAAAGGTGAAGGACGTACTGCCAAGAACTCCAGAGTAATTAAAAAAAGATTCTTTCGAAGGCTGTTGCCTAGAGGATACTGTGGCCAACTCTGGCCCTGTGTGTGACTCAAAAAATTCTTCCTTCTGTACATAATCATGCACACGACCCTATGACTTCCTCACGCTTGCATGCACTCACCAAAACACGCAAACAAACATACACACCACAAGTCCATATACATAGTCTATTCCACTCTAGCTCATAGAAAGGGCCAAGTGAGCGTGGTTTCAGATGTCCAGCAGCCAACACCTGATGACACACAGTTTGCCAGGAGAACATCAAAGAACCGACGGGTAGAATGCCAAACACAAGATGAGAAATGCAGCGCCACAGACAAGCAGAGTGACAGGTGGTAGAGCACTGACTGCAGACAAGAACTAGTAGCGCAGCATTAAGACTGAAAAATTGTCAGAGTCAATAGTAAATAGAGTGCTGAACAAAAAAGGAGTATTTCAAATACAAGTAGCCATAATAAATGTTATTAGGAATAATTATTCCAAAATGTCTTTGAATAATTTGAGTGAAGGCCTTGGAGAAGACATTAAAGGTTTTCTTTACTTTTGACTCATCAGTTCTGCCTCTCTATTAATCCCGTAAAAGATGATGCGAGAACGTTATGGGAACGTTAATGTTTGGTAATGTCGAGGATACGTTGCGTGGACAGACTGGAGCGGGCGGGTGGGCGGGCAGGCTGGATGGGTAAGATGAGGCTGGGAAAAAACGCACCTTTGACGTGGTGTTTTGGAACCGTGGAGTTGCTATGGGGTTGATATAGAAAACCTGTTTTGTTTGGGGCTGAGGAGGGTGGGGTTCCACCTTAGAGAAAGAGAATGACAGAACAGAAAGACACTTTTTGTTTCGACAGTCAGTCAGCCTGTCTGCCCTGCCCTCTCAGGAGTGAATATGGAAGGGTGGACAGGTGGGAATGACCATGAGGAGAGTGCTCTGCTGTGGGAAGCCTCCACCTACAACAAAGATGCTAAATCTGTCTCTGATAAGACTTCCAGTGTTAAGTGAAAGAGGCATGAAAAAACATACACTTAGCTGCATTAGACTTTGGAGTAAACATTGTGTGGGGCTTAACTGAGCTCAGATGTAAGTGAGATTATATAAAACGATGTGTAATGCGAGGGTAAATTTAAGTACATTTCAAGGGTATAAGCTGAAGGTGACGCCAAAGTGAAAAAAGGGTTCATCAGCATCTTTGTTTTTTTGTCCCTGAACACCAGATAAAGGAACTTAGCTAGCTGTTTTCTGATCTCCCGAGTGTTCTGTATTAGTAAAATAAATCATTATTCAGCTGGGCTAGTATGGTATTAACATATCAGTGTTTCTGGGTGTACGGCCTATGCACGTGTTTTTGTGTGTGTAGGACACGTGGGACTTGTGCCAGTGCATCTTCCTCTATGTGTCTTCATCAGCTTGCATGCGTAGTAGAGGTGTGGAAAAGTATTGATTTAAAGATGCATCACAACGCAGACATCATAATCGAAGCAAATTGTGAATAGCGCTGTTAGAATAATGACATTGCACTGGATGAGTAACTGTCATACAAACAATTGCAATAAACAATTTGTCTTTTTATGTTTATTTTATAGTTGCTGATTAATTTTCGTAGAAAACATTGCAACTAACGATTTAACTATATTTTTCTGATTTTATGCCATTAGTATATTAATGAAGAATGAAGACGTATGAGTTGGCATTGAAGACTAGAACACATGAATAAAAATTTCATCACTGTTTGCCTCTGGGTTTTATAAACTAAATTACACAGGAAAGATATGAAATAAATAACTTAACAACAGAAAGCCTATTACTGAAATATTCATAGAAATTGTTGATAACAACAGGCACCAACAGTAGCTCCTTGAGAGGAAGGTGGTGCAATGAGATGAAGTCTTACAAAAGAGTCTGTTTTATCCAGCTGTTTCATACAGGTGAATGGAGAAGCAGAATATTGTGGTTAGTTCAAATAATTGCAATAAGATGATTATGAAATAATCGTAACAGGCCTAATCATTAGGGCCAGGGACATCCACACCTGTTCTTGTAATGCACAGCAGACTGATTTATGCGGTTTTCATAATGTCTGTGTACTGAGGTGGGTGTAGTGAAAAGATCTAAGTATTTTGCTGTCAGATATTTTAAAGTAGCTTCTAAATAAAATGGGAGTTCAGATTTACACAAAGGCTTGTATTAATCGGTTAAAAAGTAGCAAGGTGCACTGATACAGGAAAAAGAAGATGCAGTACATCAAGCCGCATCAAGCACCATTGTGCATTTGGGTGACATATCAAATCATGAAGCCAGTGAAAATTCCCACCTCTAGTGCAAACAATATGTTCATATGCTTCCATTTGTGCATGTGTGTGGGTGTGTGTTGTGTCTATGGTTATTGGTTCGCCATGGCTAGAGCTAACTCACCCGTACAAAGCTGGCAGGGAACCATCCTTCCTCCTCATCAATCTGGCCCCACCACCAGTCCTTGTTGGAGGCGTCCAGCACCTTGATGACGTCACCGGCCTTAAACGCCAACTCCCGGTCCGCCATGGTCACATGGTCCCATACTGCCTCAGCGTTGACGATTGAACCTCCACTTATCAACTGGAGAAAATGAAGGAGAGAAAAGCAATATCTTACGCTACATTCTCATTATGAGATGCTTAAGCATATGAATCAAATTTGGAAGTGATTGTAATACAGTACTCAGCCTCATTTTGGCCTCAGTGTTAAACCCACTCGGATTACTAATGGATCCAAATACACACCCTCGAAGCCAGGGCCCACTGGCGTCTTAGGGATTGCAAATAGAATAACACAATAGCTAACACAGACCACAGCACAACACAACAAAATACAACAACACAAATAAGGCAGAGCCATTAGTGGAGAAACAACAGAGCGTTCAGAAGCAGAGCACCAGTCTCCACACCGGGACGGTAATTGGCCCATTATGACATTAGAATAATTACATGTGTTAATGTAATATAAATGCTGAGGAGCAAACAAATGTGAAGGGATAATCTCTCTTCCTTCATGCTGTCACCAGGGCTTGTTAGTTTATCTGCTGCACAGTCTTTGACAAACATGGAAGGATGACTCATCAAATCTTTTCTATTGATTTTAGCATCATGAATAAATAATGTAGACATGATGCGACACTGAAAATAAATGTTCAAATTGTATAAATGTGGCCACAAATCTGAGCATAGAATTACATTATGTACATACACGAGATGTTGTCTGTAAGGACTTGGGAACGCGTTCCTGTCAGGTGATCAGTATTCTTTAGGGGCATAGGAAGGGCTAAAGGTTGCTCTCGTTATGGACAAAAGAAAAAGACTCGAGCATGACATCATCCATCTACCACACAGTGTTGTTATCCGTCACCTATACCGCCTTAAGATTGGCATATATGTGCACACACAAATACACCTGCCCACATACTTTGAATTTTGCATGCGTTTGTACACCCCTGAACCTGTGTGTGCATCCATGGCACAGCTCCAACTGTTTGTTCCTATTGTTCTCTCCAAAAGTAGTGTTCATCAGCATTCTCCAGTCCAGAGCTAACCATGCATCCAATCCCTGGGGCTGTGGGCAGAGCAAGCAGCTCTAACCAAGCCTGACAGGAGCTGCTTAGGCTCTAGGTAGAGGCTTATCAAAATGCTGGAGACGGGGATGTCACATGGATGGACACAAAATTAGTTCTTTGCTTGTGCTGTGGTTTAATAGTCTCAAGGTGCAGTGTGTGTGTGTGTTTTTTTTTATCAAATGGGATAGCTTGTTTTTCATGTACACTTGCTTTACCTCCTAGAGAATAAAAAAGAATTATTCCGTGTCACCGTTTTAGATTTCCAGTGATGCGGTGTGTTAGGACATCTATTTTGTGCCTGTCTGTTTATATTCATCCAAGCCCCATGAGGACCTAAGCTCTCTACACTGAAGCTACACTGACCCTTCAACCTGTACGCAAGCGTGGCTTACTGAGGCAGCTACAGGGGATATAAGCCAATCAGGGCAGAAGAGTGAACATAGGGAGGGACGTCCATGCCTGCAAGGGAACAGTGCAGCCGTCGTCATAGTGACAGATGAGGATGCTTCACCCGTATTGACAAGATGATAGGATGAGGCAAGGACACTTTAGGATGCACCAGAATATTTCCAAAACTAGGCTTAGTTTGTGTGCATCTGTGTAAGAGGACACATAACCTGGCTGTGCATAACGAATAACTACTACATATTTCTGTCATTAAATATTTACATCACAAACTGTTCTGATAACTGAATGCAGTAACATAAGTTGTGTGTGTGTGTGTAAATATACAAAGTACAATGTGGGCTTTTACTCGCAGATTTTAGATCAGGCATGTCATTGAGTCATTTGATTCAATCAGGTATCACATTGGGATGGGAGTCAGGTAACAATATCTCTACCCTATATCTCAAAGCTCTCCACTACAGAAAGAGAGGAGGATTACCGCAAAAACATGTGTCATGCTGCCATGGAAACAGGACCAAAGAATAGTGCTCAAAAAGGTTATAAAATTATTCTTATTTCAGGAAAGGGAATTGGACTTAAATCAGTTATTATACAGATGGATGCCTATGAGAATAACTACAAAACCACAAAGCAGTTCAACATGACAGTCGCCATCTGACATCAGGACCTCTGCCTGAAACAGCATCCATAGAACAGATGAGCCTGAGCACTGAGGTCAGTCTTGCTTCTCACTCTCTTACTGTAATGTCTGCTTGCCCTAATCCACCCCTGTCTCCAGCACCACTCCATTTCCAGCCCCTTTCACTCCAAGCGCAATCTCTCTTGTCCCCATCAATCTGCTGTAATATAACCAAGATACAGAAAGGAGCGACGGGGAGAGAGAGAGAAAGGGAGAGGGAGATAGAGATCCATTCACAGCCAATGTTCCTCCCTGTGCTCGGATCTCTCCTTCCCCTCATCCCTCCATCTTCCTAATGAGATCAGCACTGCCCTCTCAATACATTGCATCCTTTTTCCCTCTACATGTCTGAATAAATTAAAACCCTTACATAATCAATCTTTCCTATCCCTGCCATAATACAGCCTTGTACCTAGCTTGATCAAAAGGCATACAGTAAACACACAAACACACAAGTGTTACTACAACACTTATCATTACCAGTGTGTCTACTAGCAGGGATGACCTATGTCATAATTATTGTTACACTGCATCTATAACATCAGAGATCAGAGGCGAAACAGCCGTCTTTACACCGCAAAACCTGTATTTGGGTCAATGCAAATGAATGCAGAGGAAACCATCCCTTTGTATGGCTATACACGGAACTGCTCTCTGTTTCATGTTCAAGCACAGGAATAGAGACTGACAAGGAAATGTGGAAAAAGTGAAAGCCGATTCACTTGCTTATATCATCTTTGCAGCACACCACATCAGCATTCACTGCACTGGCAGCCCTACTGCATTCCAACATCCTCTCTATCTCTAGCCATAGCACAGCTGCACCAAAGCACCTACAGCATCCTTGAGCAAACACACACATACACACACCTTTAGCCAGCCTTACCATGTTTGTGGCATGTAAGTGTTCAGAAAGTGTATGCATGGAGAAGTCCGGCTCATACAATCATGATAATTAAATCCCTTTGGAAGTGGTCGAGGTGATGGTCCTCTGCAAGAGCTGTGCCTGAGATGGCGAGTAACAAGGTGCCGTATTCCAGAAAGAGGCTTCTCTTTCCGACGCACCGAGTGAGTCTCACGGTCCGTCCTCCCTGTGTCTGCCAACCCTGTTATGTAATACACTTATACCCTGAGTCTGGGAGCCAATCAAAGATGCTCTGCCTAAAACCGGTGAGAAATATACACATATCCTCACACACACACTGATGTCTCTCTCACACACCATCCGCACACTTTCGACTGCACAGCATTTAACAGAACTCTATTAGAAGGCACCTGCCCTGGAGGGATTACAGATGTGTGAACATTTGAGAGGTGTGTGGGACTCAGATTCACAGGGGAGCCAGAGATAAAATCCAGCCAGACTACCTTACGACTTACATATGTGCACGGTCTACTCACATGTGAACACATATCTGTAAGTTAACACTGTGTTATCCCTGCCAAGAGAGTCATAACCACTGCTGTATACAACACTACGATGCTATGTTTATAGTCCTGTGGGGATCCCTGCTATGCATTACACGACTTTTGATAAAAACACCAGCCCACATGCCAAGGCATGTGAGTTAGTATCTGTGCTCATAATGCATGGCTGCCAAACAGTTCTTTCTACACCTACAGTACAACATTTACCACTTACCTAGACACACAAAAAGCACACAGCACTTAGCCCTTAGTGTGAGAGAGTATATACACAATCTTAAAAAACCTTGCTATCCCACTATCCCTATTAATAGGACCATCATGGACAGCTCTGGGATAGGCTTTTAGCATATCTATTTCTGACATTCATTCAACATTCATGACACCTGCCTCCAATCCTTTATTAGATTACGCCACAGTATATGAAAAAGGAAACGGAAATAGGCTTCTTTTCTAATCTAACATGCCTTTTCACTTGAAAGACATTTCATTTGAAAGAAATATGCTCACATGCTGATACATTCTTTATTAGACTCTATTTATTGACCAGGTGTAATAAAGTGTGGGTTTCAGATACACAGGTGCTCTACTGAAATGTTCCAAAGGGCAGAAATGTGAACATTGTGGGCTATGAAATGGGAGTTGAGTTAAGCTGCATCTAAAATGGGGGAAACCTGAAGTGATGGAGGCCCTCCTTTATTAGGCCTAGCCCTGTTAGCTATTGGTTACTGCTCAGCTGAGATTACAGCGATCCCTTAGAGTCTATCATCTGCAGCACAAACCCCTCACTTGCACCGCTACCTTTTTTTTTTAGACAAATCTCACATTTGCTTCAGTGGACAGCTCAATGCTCAGCCATTAGCTGCCATGTTGTAGATGTGGCTACAGTGCCTCACAATAGAAGAACATATCCTGACGCAGAAGCACTCTGTTGTTCAAAAAGCACCAGTCTCATTTGAAATATGAAAACCGAATTATTATAGTATTACAATAATCCATGCGCATAGTCCACAAAATACAACATGGAGGAGAGAGGGAGACCGACGTAGGGGGGACATGTTTATATGCGGGAGGGGGGGGTATGAATTTCCAGCCACCACAGAAAAGGTAAGAGCATTACAGATCTGTACCCGCACAGCTACGACCACCACCAGACAACACTAGCTATCACAAACGGTGAGAGGACACAAGACATAACGAAGGATTGGGGAGGGGGTAACAGAAATACATTATGTTGTACCAACGTCATTCATTTCAACGCGTAGCCGTGATGGAGCGCCGGGTGTCCCCGCTCTCGACCAACGCGCACTGCCTTTCTCTCCTCTCCTGTGCGAAAGTGCGGTGCGCTGCGAACCGGGCCCCAAGCGCAGATCCATTAACGAGTACCGAGGATGAACATCAACAGCACGTTCACAAGCACCAGAACCGCGATCACCGTAAACACCGCGCAAGTCTGGACATCCAAGGCCATGGCGCAGCGCTGCGGGCCGATGCTGAGATGCGCTCTCACAGGCGGCGGAATTCAGCTCTCCCGTCTAGACACGGAGCCTCAAAGCGACCAAGAAATCCACCATTACAGTTAGGCAAGAAATGAAAAAAGAGATGCCCCTACGCCTCTTCACACTACGTCTTGTAATTCATAAAGGCACGGGAAGAGATGCATCATCCTCACCATCATCATCGTCATCAGTCTGCACCGCGATTTCTCCCCGCTAGTCAACACCTGTCGGTGTTCGCCTCTTCCCTAAACCGACCGACTCTCAGGCCAATAGATTCTCAAAGCAAACAAGAGAGAGGCTGTGCGCAGGCTGTTCGCAGCTGCCGAGCTGCCTTCCGGTAAAGTGGGACCAGGCGGATCGGCTGTGAGGCTGAGAGGCGGTCCTGTATTAATACCGATCAGCACTCCAGCGCGAGACAAGCGGCATCAGTCATCACCTACAGTCGGGGGAGGGGCACAGCCAGCCCCCCGCTCACTACACTGACCACAGAGGCCACAATCATAACCTCATTCATCTCCCACCCCTTCTAAAAATATCCCCGCGCCCTGGTGATTTATCATTTATCATTAAGAGCCCGTGATAAGGGGGAGGGGACGTCAGCGTAATGAATGCAGGTTCCTCCAAGTGATCACCATCTTATAATTTTATTGGCATAATTTATGCCTTTCCTGACAATTTGTCTGTGGTCACGCATCAATCAGATACAGTATGCCAGTTTATGTGATAATCAGCCACATCACCACAGCCCCATAAACATCGCTGATGCAAGCAGCAATAACTAATGTCCCATCTCATTATCATTAATAATTCTCTCTATATGATAAAATGCATTTAATAAAAACAGCAGTCCTGTCTGACTTTTAAATAATTGCGTTTTTCAAGCTCATAGTGACAGACCACAGAACATCTGACACATAATCACATTTTCAGGATTGTACTGCACATGAAAAATGTTTGTTAGTCTCATCTTATTTATTACATATTCACTCTTCATGACTGAATATAATTCACCTCAGGATCTGAGCTGACACAACACAAGGCTTGTAGGAAGAGGCATTAAGACGTGAAGGAGCTGCTGCTCAGGCTGCACACTGCAAATGGACTCTGACATCATCGATGGCTTTATGTTAATGTGTCTGTTGAAACAAAGCCAAAGAGCAAGTGACGTCACTGAGTCACATTACAGTTTGTAACCTTTAGATACATCATGGAGGCTATACAAACTGCACAAATGGTTTTAAAAAATCATTTAAAATACTTTCCACTTTGCAATATTACACTTGGCACTGGTTATTACACAACTGTTTGCATTTGCTTTTTTTTTTTTTTTTTTTTTTTTTTTAATAATAAGTCTTCCAGCAATTTAGTGTGACATTTTCAAAGAGAGCAGATTAAACAAAGAAATGGCTGAAACTAATGAAGCGCAGGCCACGATATCCTCACTTAGTCCCTTCTAGAGGTCAACACTAGCCATGATGCAACGTGACAGTGTCTTAACAGTAGACTCTGCCTGGTCAAACTCAGACAGGCTCACAGTTAACAGTCTCCAAGCCACAGCCAAGATTGACTGAAAAACAAAATAAGATCCAGAGCAGTCTAAGAGGTTTAAGTTCTTAATCATTCCAGTTATGTATGCAAATGCATGGTTCTGAAGAGGTCATGTCTTAATGTTTACAGACAAGGCAGAGGCACAGATGTGTGTAAAAACAAAAAGGTAGAAGGACTTCATTACTCAAATAAAGGAAAAACAGTACAGACTAAGGACGCTTTTACATATTCTTTTTTTCAGAGCTAACTGAAACTGATGTCATATTAATATAGCATGACAGTATTATCAAATCATGATCATCATTGTCATCATCATCATCGTCATGCTGTGTTTACTGTATGTAATGAAAGAGACACGACAGAACTGTCTAGTCTATATGTTACCGTCCCTTCCATGTCAAGATCAAATTAGTCTTAATGTTGTACATTCGGAAAAATAAAATGATCAGCAATTAAAATCAACACTGAAGTAAAAACCCTATTTTGGAAATGTAAGTGGTCCTGTAAATATTTGTGTTAACTTGTAGGTAGGGATGGGAATCGTTAAGAATTTAACGATTCCATTTCCATTATCGATTTTGCTTATCGATCCAATTCCTTATCGGTTCTCTTATCGATACTCATTGGGTGAACGAATAAGAGTACAAACGGGTGTGTTTGCATTAAAAGTCTTTTATATTTCCATCTCTGCACAGAAAATATAACATATACAGTATGTACAAATAATAATAACAGATGACACCGGGCCGGTTCGGGGGGGTGGTGATGGTGGTGGTGTGGTGTGTGTGTGTGTGTGTGGGGGGGGGTACAGTGAAAGTGAAACTAAAGACACTTTACGAATTCCTCTATTGCCGCATTTCTACTATGTGGAATCAGCTCGACTTGGCTTGTCTCCTGTTGTTGTGCACCTCTTTTCGTTTCCCTTACCTTCAGACCCTTATATTTGAAGGGGTGAGACATTTGTTGCCCACACCGGAACCAGAACTGGGCCCGGCGTTCACTGTGCTGCTACATTCACAAGCATCGCTAGGTAGCGGATCAAATACGTGACATTCCTGTAAATGATTCACATGCTGTGGACAAATGTTTGAACATATTGGAGGGATTCCGCCCTTTTGAAGATATGGAACCTTCGACAGTGTTCTAGTGGACCTGGTGACATCTTTTTAGACTGTTTCTGCCTCAACGCCATGTTGGCTACGTTCTGACCAAAACAATGCAGCGTATGCGTGATGTCATCGCGCACGCGCAACAAAGGTGGGAATCGATAAGCAGAATCGTTAAGCAGGCAGGCAAACAATTCCAAGTAACTGAGCTACTGGGAACCGGTTCTCAAAAAAAAAAACGGTTCTCGATTCCCATCCCTACTTGTAGGCAGTCAAGTTAACAAGCTGTCACTGAAAACTTCAGTGCAATAACAAAGTATTTGTATACAGTTACTTCCCACAAGTATATTTTTAACCCATAAAGACCCAAACAGCAACAGGCAACCAAAATCATCTACTGATCTAAAATGTTTAATAACTTCTGATCCACTAATCCTATCAATACATATAAATAATTGTCATCTTTTCGCGGTCATCAGATATGACCCATTTGAACATTCAGAGGCTCCGTAGTAAACGTGGAAACATCATCATCTTCTACGACGCTGATTCACCAGTAAAACCCATGGACTTTGACAAGTGACAGTGAATGGACACACTGGGTTTATGTTAAGTTAATGATATATGTTGATAACATCACCTATTTCTCTCTATTCCTGACCTAATAACCCTTAACTTTAATCTGAGCTTTTATGAACATGTACATGATCAGTGAATTAAATATAGGAAAATAACTTATTTTCACTTTAAAAAAATGTAAAATGCAAAGGATAATATTATAATATATGGTGATAAAACACTTACGACAGGTTAATAATTCATTTTTGTAACTGCCACAAAAGTAATACAGGGTCTTTATGGGTTAAACTAAATTCTACCTGACATTTGGGGTTGGTGGGGGGTTCCGACAAACCAGGTAGAATACCTTGTGCTGTGACATCCTCCAGGCAGGAACAAGCTATGCATTTCAGATCCACTTTTTAGTCCAATAGGGGATACATATTTTGTATTCAAAACACAGATTTCCACTGCAGTACTACTTTAAGACTCACAGTGTTGTGAGTGACAGAACAAAATGGCTCCAGCTCCCATCTGATGCACGTGTTTGCCATTGGCATGCACAACATTATTTTGGCCTTCATATTCATGGTACTACTTACGGTGAACATTTCATCCCTCTTGAGTGGAATCTGCCCTGCAGCACTTGTCCCAGTGTTGGCGTTTCTTATTGTCGGCAGATTATGAAGGGACAACATGATCATGAATGAATTCATACAGAAGAATCAGTTCAGTTCCCACACTTTGAAACCAGCCATCTACCCAGTGAAGCATGCAACGCCAACACACACAGACAGACACACATCCTCACTGAACTACAGCATGTCTTCACATTCCACTGAGAGCTTTGGGATGGATCAAAAGACCTCAGAATAAGTTTAAAAGAATAACACCAAAGGAGTGCACTATATCAGTATTTTTAAAGCCATAAATAATTTCCAGAGCACTTTCTGCACATACATGCAGATAAAAGCAATGGCTCCTGAAAGCGAGCCTTTCAGTGAGTTGCAGAGAGCTGTACGAAGCATCACAGCTGAGATATGACAACCATCCTCAAACAAGCATTTTTTTTTCATCTCTCTGCATGTGTGTGTGTGTGTGTAAACGCAGAGTGAGCAGATTACATAAGCCTGCCCTACCTCTGTGGGCTCCCTCTCCAATCTCCCTGACATTTAGACAACAAAGGTCACATCTGAAAGTCTAAATCTGCACAGACACCAATGCTAATATACTCATGCATATACAGGGGAGAGGGAGAGTTTGTAAGAACAGCAGCATATTTCTCACCAGCAGAGAATCACATGGTAGAAAACATAAGACTGACTGGAACCTTGAATCGGTTTACACGCACTAAATTCCATGCAACATAAGCAGAGACGCAGCTAATCATTATGAAGTGCACTGTTTTGACAACTGTAAAGGGGAGGAATACGTTCTGTTATATATCTGGTGTGACTAACGGCTGATACTGATTACTCTAACATCTTTGAATTTCCATTAAAACGTTCTGGAAATATTATAAACGAAAACATCATGCCAAAATTATAAATTTAAGACTTAGTAGACTTAGAGACTTAGTATCAACATTTCTCTATGACTGTCCTGAGTGTAAACACTGGTCTTCACACAGGTACTATTTATTTCAAGAATGTTACTTGAAAACTTGTGGCATTACAATTTAAGTTATAACTAGCTTTAAATTTGAGATTTTCCACCAAAAAATTTATAAAAGTTAGATTTAAGTTTTAGATTGGGGATAGATTAGCCTCATATACATATATGTTATTCTTCACACATAAGAGGGAGAGTCATAAAGTTCTCAGACAAATGTAATAAAAAGTTTATTTATCAAAAGAACAAAATTATTTTTCTATATAAGCTCCATTAGAGTCTAAACACTTTTGCAATCTATGTTTCTATTGGTGGATTCCTTCTTAGTAGAATCACTGGAACTGTCTTTAACACAGTCTTTGTCTGAGAACTTTTTGACTCTCCCTCGTATACAGTAAAACTAGTTTTGTACACCTGTAACATCGATAAAATATACACCTTTACGTGCTGTAAATACATCTGGCACTCTCCATTATTGTACTGGAATAACGGGGAAAGTTGTAGATAAGATAAGATAAGATAAGATATACTTTATTGATCCTCCAAGGGGGAAATTCAAGTGTGAGCAGCACAAGACAGTATGCATCACTACAATAGAAAAATAAAGAGATAAAAAATATAAACAACTTTGTTAAAGAAAATAGCAATAATAATAATAATGATAAAGTAGCAAACGTGCAGCAGGTGACTTTTTACAAATGTGCAAGTGAGTGACATTGACAGTGACATTATCTGGGTTATTTGGTTTAGGTGGTGACACAAATAGTGTCAGTTGTTTTGGTGGAACATGTGTATGAGGAAGCATAAAAACGGCACATAAAAAGTTGTGTGTCTTTGTCAAAATTTGCTTTTTTCAGGGTGCAGTTGCAGCTTGGAGATTGTAGTTCTTTAATGTAACAGGAAAGAAGGTGAATGATAATCCTGTAAATGGGCGACAGAAATATTCACCCTTGATTTAGCAAAGCACATTCAACTAGCAAGACTACGGTCAAACTACAGTCACATTGAACAACGCAAACTGATCCATACACGCCAACAACATACTGCATACAACATACAACATAATAATACTGCATAGTCACAGATGCTCAATAGGAGATGCTGTATATTTCCAGCAGTGAAAATCACAGTTGCGTATTGTACAAATGCTCTTCCTAATGCACATGCCTCCTCAGAGTTTTTTCTGCTGTGAATTCGCAGTATTCGTGGCATCCATTTATCTTTCTGTCCATCACTTTTCTAGTATAAGGGTACAAAGTATGTCTTTATCATTAGTCCTAGACTATTCATCCAACTGGCTTTTTTCCTTGTACCTTCAAGGGGGTGTGCCTTTGTAAAATTACACTATCCCCCATATGTTTACCTATACGATTTCCCTCACTTGACACACATGTGAAATAGAAGGAACATCCTTTTGATGCCTTGTTTTCACCATCATGCACTTTACAAATTAAAAAGTAAATACAGAGCCACTAATACAGTAGTGCTTATGGTTGTTGTTTTCTAAATCCACAAGGTTAGCTACAATGTCTGTATAACTGCAGCCCATGTACTGAACTGAACTGACCGACATGATCTTCACCGTCACATGCAAAAATGACCCTGAATGTCTTCCACAGACGCAGCTGCTCACTCTGAAATTGATTGGGACATCTTTCCCCGTGAGATAACTACCCCAATGCACATCAGAAACCACTGTTCAGTTAAGCCAAAGGGAGAATATCATGTGTAAATAGCAGAGGCCAAGCTAATGTCATCAAACTGGACTCCCTCCAGACCATGAGTGTGAATTGATGTCCTGTTAATGTGCATCCACAACACCTTCCTTCAATAAACCAGATTCAATAATGCAAAGAAACATGTCTAGACCTTTGCCTTTTGGATGACATGGTATAAAGGACTAAAAACAGGACCGATGGCCCTGTATCTCACTAGCATGTTCTATCAAGCATCAATAACAACTTGAATTTGCAAGGTTTCAGGTTCTGCCATTATATTAGAGTCTTGTGGTCAAAAATCAAAATTTCTCAAAACTGTGAACAAACTTTGTAGACATTGTCCCAAAGGAGCTACACTAAAATGTCAAATAAATCTGACAAGTAGTTTCATCAGAGAAAATGTTTGAAGAAATTGCTAATGAAGACAATGACGACAACGAAGATGCCGCCAGACACAGCGCCTCCACAATAGCTCGTGGACTATGGGCTGGTGAGATAAAAACCCATATTTCCAAGAATTAACTTAATTCCAATACCAGAAAGAAATTCATGAATCAAACTCTGTCAATTTAATGCAGGACGCATCTCATCTCTCTTTACTGAAGACTTTCTCTGAATTTCTGCATATCCAATGAATTCTGCTGCACATCCACTCATTATAAAACCAAATTGTGTAGAAATACATTGAACTGGCTCAATTCTGCTCAGCATCTATTTTAAAAGAACACTGCCCACATTCCTCCGTGCTCACATCTCGGTGTCAGATCAGCTCTTCAGTTCTAATTGTGTATATTTTGAGGACAGCGCTAACCTTACCGGCCTTTATCCAATAATAAACTATGTCTTTATTTTAGTACTAGCAAATGATTCTGTTTGTGGTCAGTAAGTATTTGGCTAATGGGAGGCACCACACCCATTTCCCCTCCAGTCTGCTCCAGTTCTTCTACTCCCCTCCCATCCCCACGACAACCACACTGACTTCCTGCTTCCTCTCAGGCCTTTCAGCCACAAAGTGCCTAAAAATAAATTGCTGGACTTTTCCTGAGTACAGTTTATTTTTTTTTTTACCATTGTTCAGACATCAGCTGTTTATTCGTTCAGCTGAATTTAGTTGTTGGTGTAAAGGCAAGTCAGTGGGTCAGAGCTAAAGAAAAAATTGACAAATACGAGTATGATAGATGAGGTTGGGGTTGGTTCTGCCAGAAAGGGTGGAGAAATCAGGATTACAGACATCCAAGGTGATCTCACAAGATTCCAAATCATACTTCATAAAATGGCCACAGGCCACTAAAAATGAAATATTATTAAAGATGAAGCAGTGCAGAGTGTGTGTTTTGGAGACTGTAGAACAAGATGAATCTGCCCCGTCACTGTGTTCTTCACGAGAGGCCCTGGTGAGTCCGAATAACATTGTGCAGTTCCAGCAGAGAAACTAAACACACAGAGTCTGAGGGTAAACACCACCAGAGCTCAGGCTATATAAAATAAGAAGCTAATTTCATACATGGCTTGTCTCTCCTCCATATTTCCATGATACAGCAATTTAAATGACCCATTCTTTGCAAATGCACTGTACATTAACTATGACACTGATCTATTGCAATGCAGACAAAAGCAAATATTTACATACATCCACCTCGTTTCAACCCAGTCTATACCACTACGAAAATCTCAGTTTGGTGTCATCACACTCAGATTACCTACCCATACTACCTATCTGTACATTTCTAATTCGAAAATCTAACTTTGGCTCAATATGTAATATTTGCGCATGCTCATAATTAATGTTTGCACTGGAACATTCCTTGTGCTGGGAGTCAGACGCCTGTTGACATTAGCTGACTCCATTTCTAAGCTAACTGCTGCTAGTGTAGCGATTGTTTCTGCTATAGTTGAGCGATAGAAAGGAACTCAACAGAAGGCAGTGGGGTTTTCATAGAATATTTGACCAGAGACTGAACATAGAAATGAGTTGTGGCTGTTATCATAGATGTAGGCGAATTATATTGCTGTTAGCTAAGTGATGGGGTTAGCTAACAATACAACACATGAAAAAAACGTGTCGAATTTTCTTTTTTTTTTTGTCGAGTTTCTGTTTTTGCATTTGCATTCACGCTGTTTTCTGAAGTTATGAGCATTTCCTGAATCTGACATAACATACTTGTGTCAGCCCAACATACTTTGAAAACTAAGAGAACGTTTGGAAAATATTTGTGAGAGGCCCATTTTTGTCTTATTTTAATGACACCACTTTCAGTCTGAGGATGTTTAGTCCATCATAAATGTATAAATCGAAGAAGATATATCTATTGGTCCAAATCATGGTCAAAGTCGTTTTTCTCCATTTTAAATCAGATTGATGTGAAACTTGATAAGTAAGTAGTTTTGGTGTTAATGTATCTTAAAATGCTATATAAATATATATATATATACACACACACACACACACACACACACACACACACATATACATATATATATATATATATATATATATATATATATATATATATATATATACATATTTATGTGGGGAAAGAAACCCAATGTATATAGGCATTATAATATATGTAATGTAAAACTGAACATGGATGCATCATTGACCAACCATGTTTTTGTATAGTTCAGTACAATTTGGTTACATATCTGAATATTGGGCTCCTTTCTAGTTCAGCTGTTTCTGTGATGTACCAGTATTTGTTTGATCTTCGTATTTTCTTTCTATCTTGAGCCCCTTTTTTTGACTGGTGGGCTTCCTCATTTGTGTGCATGCTGACCTCCCTGCTCCTCTATTAACTCACATCTTTTATTCATGTGGTAAAAGGATAAAAATGTATTAAACAAATAAAAATTCTCAACCTATTTGATCTGAAATCCCTAAAGCTGTTCTTCACTCTTCAGTGAAGGTGTGGTAAATTTCTGATTTCAGTAGACTTTGTCATACGAGGGACACAGTGCTTCTGTTAAAAAAGTCTTTGTAACAAGCTCCCCAAAGACAACACTGAGTTCCACAAACTGCAACAAAACGGAGGCATTAAGAAACACAGTCTGCAAGTACAGTCTGTTATTTTATTTATGTTTTTGTCCGGCGCCGGTGCTAGTCTGTACTTAAATAAAACCAACAGACTGGTGTTTAAAGAACCCAGCTGTGGTCCAAGTTATGAAACCAAATGACCTATGTGATAATTTGGCCGTGTACCAAAGCCGGCGCTGTTTCACTGTGCTGGTTGTTAGTGTACCCAGCATGCTCTAGTGTCACAAATCATCAGACCTCTGTCAGCCACCCACAGAATGAGACAGTTGGAGGTAAGACCAGAAGGCTCAGTAATACCCCACTTGAGTTTTTAGCAATGACATCTGCATCAGTAGTGGCTTTTCCATTGGACATCTGTGCAAAACTTTACAAATATTTACTAAATGTCGAAAAAACAAGAGTATAATATCGTTTTTTTCCATTAAACTGCAAATGCGATAATTTGTTTATTCATTATCACGAGATGACACGAGAAGTCATTCCATAAACATGGCAACGAACATAAATGTCATGTTGATTTACAAATATATTCATTATTATTATATACCCTTATATACCTTATATGCCCTTCTATTCTGTAATAAATCAAAAAATGATTTGGTTTCCTGGTGTGTTAAAACTATTCTGAGTTTTTGTGACATACTACTTGCACTATGTCTGAAAAACCATCTCTTGCCAGCACAAAAACTTTTCATCAAAAAACCGGAGTTTGAGCGAAATTGTCCTTTTCCAAGTTATAGTTATGCAATTTGAGGGTCAATGGAAACGCATCTAGTTTGTGTAGAAAATTTAATACTGATTATTTTATATTTCAAACTTTAACTGACACCTTTCCACAGGTGGAACAAAATGTACAAATACTGAAGAACATATCTGTACCTTGCTTGACTGTTTATTTTTCTAAAAATGTTTTACTTTTGACTTTTTCTCCCTATATTTCAACAAACGTGTATTTTTTCACCTTTCGTTATCTTACCTTATTTTTAACGTATTTAAGGAGAAATATAGCTTATTTTTACTATACATTAATGCACACTTTTCCCAAGATCATGACTGATTTCAAGCTACATTAATAGAACATTGTGTATTTGTATTGTTGTGAATAACTAACAACAAATGTACCAAGAAAAAAAAACAGAAAATTTGAAAACTAAGCAAGTTCATACTTTTTCAGCTTTTTATTTCTTTTTTTCACTATTTCATTCCAGGTCAGTTCAGCCTAGGTTCAGTAAGCTTGGCCTAGAAAAATCCTTTACAAATGAGTACAGGGTAACCTTAGATCGTGATCAGTCTCAGTAAGTCATTCGATTTACTTTTGTCATATGATCTTTTGCTATATAATAATGTCATTGTGCTGTAAAAAAAAAAAAAAGAAACAATAAAAGTGCTACCAAAACTTTTCTTCTCTGCTACTGTTTATTTTAAATGGCCTGTTTATCTGCGTAATTATGGTATTTTACAGGAAAACCGAATTAATATCATTAGCACATTACTTGCTCAGCTACTGTGTTTGTTTCAGGCCCTTTGTAGCGATATTTTAGCATCTGTCCACACAATAATGTTTGGTTTAGTTTGCATTTACTTGCAGAGTTTGTGTACAGTGTTGTTTTGGTCCTGAAGAATTACCATTATGTCTGACAGATGCGGGCCAGGCTTCTGATCTCTAATAGGCAGTGACTCTGATTTACACAGATGCTCAAGAATTATGCTAGTGTGAAAATATTTTGGATTAATTATAAAACTCCAGTGGGACAAATTAGGCTGCAACACTCTAGCTAAGTACTGCAAACAGTGACTGTATGTAGAAGAAAATGTAACTGTTTACTTCATTTACATCTTGTCATCAGGTCAATATTTAGATTAGATTAGATTACATTACATTACATTACATTACATTAGATAGAACTTTACTGATCTTTTGGGCAAAACCATCAGGAAATGGAGGGTCCAATAGCAGCACAAACACTGAATATACACACAAGAAATACTGCAACAAAAATAGCGAAACAATAACTCTAGAAAACAGAAGTGGGAAAAAAAAACTGCCAATTGTACATTAGAAAGTACTCGTAGAAACAACAAGTAGCAAAGTAATAATAATAAAGTAGAAGTAATAATAATAATAATAAAACAATAATAAATAGCTAATTTATGCTATAATATTATAATATGCACAATATGTATAGATGTATAGTTTAGTAATCACAGCATAAAAGTTATAATAAAGTGATAACAGTAATAGTAGTCATAACAACTATATATAAGTAAGTAATATAAATAATATAAATTCTACTATATAATGCACATTCTGTGTCCGTCTGTCCGATCGATGTTACAGCACAGGAAGGTGTTTGTACGGATTTTCCTGAGCCTTCACAGGCCCGATCACCGCTAAACTCGCCAAATGAAAAGAAACATTACCTGACTATCTACTAGATGCAATTTTATGTCCGTATTCAAATGTTGTGAGGTATGCTAGGCGATTTTAACAGGGTCCCAGCTCACCACAGACCGGGTCCCAGCTAATCTCGGAACGGGTCCCAGCTCACCACAGACCGGGTCCCAGCTCACCTCGGACCGGGCCCCAGCTCATTACAGACAGGGTCCCAGCTCACTACAGACCGAGTCCCAGCTCACCTCGGACCAGGTCCCAGCTCACCTCGGACCAAGTCAGAGCTCACCACAGACCTTCACAGGCCCGATCGCCGCCAAACTCGCCAAATGAATAGAAACATTACCTGACTATCTACTAGGCACAATTTTCTGTCTGTATTCAAATGTTGTGAGGTATGCTGGGCGATTTTAGCCTCTCATGCTGTCGTACAATGGCACCACGGGTACAATGCCGCTAGTAATAATAATAATTTAGATGAAGGATCTTGATTTGTCAGTATATTCTACCTGGAAACATGCACCAAAATTCACCCCCTTCATTTAACCCATCACTGGCTGAACACACAGGAACACTAGGAACAGTGGGCTGCCATGTTAGGTGCTTGGGGTTCAAATGTCAGGTTAAGTGCCATGCTCAAGAGCACATTGGCCAACAGTTTCTTTACTGATCTGGGGAATTGAACTGATGACCCTTCTATCACAAGCTGGTTCTCTAACTTCTAGGCTGCCCCAATATTGCCATAAAGTCGGTCCAAAATGGTACAAATGCAGTTTCTAGTCAGATAACAACAAGAAAAGCCCGCACACACAACCTAAACCTTCAGAAAGCTGAGGAAACTAGAGGAAAACATGTCGTTTGGTTGTATCTCATCTACATTTCATAAGAAGCGAGAAAATTGTGAGTCAGACTCTGGATGGTGATTCTATCTCAACAGACTGTCATATGATCTTTTGACCAGATTTACCCATCCCTATGTATGCTTTTTACTTCTACACTTTAAGCAAACTTCAGAAACAGTACTTTTTCACTTTTACTTAAGTAGAGAAGACAGAAGAATCAGTGCCTACACTTGTATTTCTACTGTACTTGAATAAAGAACATCTATGCTTTTGCTACCTCTTCATATTTCTGGTCAAAGCTGTTTCAAAAAACATTTCATTCAACCATTTTTATCACCAAAATGCCCACCAGATGCCACAGATATGATAATCCCTATGGGGGGGGGGGCAAAATTTATTTATTTCAAGATTTTCACTGCTTCAACAGCACAAGATTTCAAAGGCAAAATGGGAGATTGAAATGCAAAACTCTGCAGTGAAACAATGTTTGGGTGCAGGAATGTTTTGGCATTCTGCGTTTTTCAGCTTCTTGTTGATAGGTCAGTTCCTCCCATCAAAGACTTCATGCACTCCACCTGATATATCGTGCTTTCCTGTAAAACATTGGCTTACAAGCTTATCATTTACAGGGTTCCTACAGGTTTCTACAAGTTAAATTTAGGACTTTTTAAGACTACATAGAAAAGAATTTAATGCCCATTCCACAGCCATACCAGCAAAATTTTGTGACCCCTAGAATTCAGGAAAATTTATTTATTTACTCCAACTACCAGACTCCCATCATTCTGAGCCATTTCTCACCGGAGGCTGCAAAGTTAGTGATAATTGGTTCCCAATTTCAATATAAATTTTCGGGTTTGAATGGGTGAAACTGAACAGACTAATGTTACTTTCTTTGCAGCTTGGACATTTCCCACATTTAAACACAGTAGAGCCAACAAGTTTATGGCAACATAACTTAACACCTACCACATCAAATTTAATACTTTTTACAGACTTTTTTAAGCTATTATATGCAGATTTGTATATTCAAAGCTTTTAAGACTTTTTAAGATCCCGTGGGAATCCTGATCTAAAACACAGGTCTCAAACATATGGCCTGCAGACCAAAACTAGCCCACTAAAGGATCCAATCTGTCCTGTGGGATGAATTTGTGAAATGCAAAAATTGCCACTGCAGGCGGCTGCGTGAACCTCCCCGCAGCAGCAGCGTGAGCCTCCGTTTCCCACAATGCACGTCGTGACAAAAAATTCCGAAGATGCCCGAGTTACCTCCAGGTTCTAGATGTAAACACACGGTGTTTGTTTATGGTGGATGGCACTTCGAAATTGTTCAACGTAATGCAAGAGATTCAGGTGAGTAATCACAGAAAGACTTACAGATTTGTGATACTTAGGCTATGACTGAGGTTTTACAGATTTGATGAAAAATTGCTCACGAAAGTCTCCAGCACCTTTAACAATCAAAGGGGTGAAATGATTTTAGTTCAGGTTCCACATACAGACCAATTTGATCTCAAGTGGATCAGACCAGTAAAATACTATCATCATAACCTATAAATAATGAAAATCCCACATTTTTGTCTTTGCTTTAGTGTAAAAAAAAAAAAAAAGTAAAATTACATGAAAATGTTGACATTTACAAACTCTCCATTCACAAAAATGTGAATAATCTGAACAAATATGAACAATCTGAAATGTCTTAGGAGAAGCAATTGCAATTTTAACAATATTCTGCCTGTTACTAAATGTTTTATGTATTTTTAGATCCACTGTGATCTGTAAGTTGTAATTTAAATGTGTAAATGATAAACTGAGGAATAATATTGTTAAAAATGCACTTATTTTTCCTACGACATTTTAGGTTGTTAATGTTATTCAGATTTTTAAGGAAACTTTGTAGATGTAAACACTTTCCTAATGTAATTTAACTTTATTCACTGTTATTATTTTACCCATTTGACATCATACATAGCCCCTGAACTAAAATGAGTTTGACTCCTCTGATCTAAAATATACGACTCTTCACAGAAAACAGCCTCATGTTCAACACACAAACCGTTTGTGCACACAGCAGACCCCAGGAAGCAGGTGTTTTCACATGCCTGGAAGGAGGAACAGCGGTAGGTGGGGTTGGGGGGGTGAGGGGGAGAAAGAAACCCTGATGTAAGAAGAGGATAAAATAAAGATAGAAGTGATGGAAGGAGGGATGACGAGCTCTGAGGTCGGGGGGGGGCAATGAGGAGGAAATGCAAGGAGCGAGGGGTTGCGTAATATTTGTATGTGATGGAAGGTTTTCTCTGACGCCGCATGTGGAGCCGGAGAGGTCAGGGGGAGAAAGTTAAGCTAAATAATGTACATAAGAAGTGGCAGCTGCCAGAAAAATCCAGCCCATCCTTCACAGAGGCCTGCAGGATACATTCTAACTAGCAGACCACTGTACAGGCAGTTAGTTTCTGTCTCATTATTTTAGAGCAGAGACAAAGTGACCACGACTGGAGCTATGTGTTTTATTCAGACTACAAAGCTTAATTAACTTATATTCAGATCGCAGCTGTTATCTAGCCTAAAAAAGCTCAGTAAAAACAGATTACTCATTTGTCAGTTTTATCACTGCCAGAAAAAGATATTATGTGAGCTCCTAAAAAAGTTCATAATGACTACTATTTTAGTCTATGTTACAAATAAGGACACTCTTGCTATCTCCATATATAAAAGCTAAATCTAAAGTGAAACTGTTTAAGGGGATATTAAAAACAAAAAGACAAAAGTGTATGTATTTATATGGAGGCTCTTCTGCTTGTATTTGTTTGGATACTCTGCTGATTCAGATGGGATCTCAGGGAATGTTGCAGGATATTGCAAAGTTCCTCCTGCTGGACAGATCATAGCTCATTAGTTGACAGTCAATATTACGAACAAATGCATTGTATGATCATTTAGGTGTAGCTTTTTATAGGGAAAGTAAATGGGGTTAGTTCACTGTACTCTAATAAAAAAAACATAATACCCACAGCAGCAGTTAACAGAAATTAGCCTCTACGTAACCAAAACAGCCAATTGACCTCTAATCAGGTCACTGGGGATGAATGTGAATACCTAGCAGTACCAGCATAATTCTGTTTTGTTTATCAACATAATCAGCACAGCAACAGCCAATTACTATTACAACAGCCAATAACAATTACACTATAACACTCACTATGATTCTGTTTAGGCCATTAAATAAACCAAGTAAAAAGTAATAATGATCTATTTCATTAAGAGGCATTTGCATGCAAGGTCTTTGCCTGAGGTTAGTGCAAGAAAAAACAGTATCTCTGAAGCAAGTTTTGAGTACAACCCCACAAAAAGTTAAAACTGCGGAAAGAAACTAACATAGTAAAGGTGAAGGTTACCAGTGGAGCTCTCACATTAGCAAACACTGTACATTCATTTGTGAAAAACAAGTATAACACAATTTAGCCAGTGGCTTTTTTGCTTTATAGTGGTGCTGTCAAATAACACCAAATCATTATATTTTGATACTGGATAACAAGCACTAGGGTGCCTTGGGCCTGAAACTGGCTAAAAAACCTGTGCATGTTGTGACATTAATAAACTATATCAGCAAAGTTAAACTGTGACACCAATATTCCACAGTTTTAGTGGCAATCACAGGGCAGGAATACCGGCCCTTATAAGGCGTAAAACAAAATGTATTATAGCCATCTTCACATGCACTGACATGCATGTTTATGCAGAATAGAGACTATAATGAGGAGATACTGTAAAACAGGATATACCAGTGAGTCAGAGAATTAACAAACTGCACAGCTCCTCCAGCACTAGGAACATGCAGCCATCTGAAATATAGTGCAGAATGGCTTTCATGTGGAGAAGAGGAAACCCTCTTAAGAGTTACATAAGAGAAAAAGCCAGGAGCCTCTCTGTCTCTCTTCCTAACACAAACAAAAATATGCACCGCGCAAGCATGTAGCCACGCATATGCAGCACACATATGCACACACCTGGCAGGCAGAAACCCATTCTTTGGAAGAAACAGCCTGGAGAGGCTCTGACACAACCACCTGCTCAGATTCAGTCAGCAGCACTACTGTTTATCAAAGCCCACAGCCTCCTACAAAACAGTATTAGCTGGTGGCTGCAGTAAGTCACAGCGGATATTCGCCTGTACCTTGGCAGGGAAATAATGTTGAACGATCCTAGATTCTAGGTCGCCTGTTGATCAGAACGTGGACTACACGTACTTACGTTTCAAGGAACACCTTTCCCCATGGTTCCTCTCACAAACAAAAACAAACACAAACAAATGCTACACATTCACAGAGTGTTTGACAGAAATATCACTAGACGGGGCTGTTCATTCCTCACCAAATAATCAAGTCGTCAATGCGGTGACTCATAACACCCTGACACATGGATTCTGAATACATCAGAAGACCATGTGAAATGTGTGTGTGTGTACATGACAAGAGTGTGTTGTCAAAGGTTGCACTGTTGAGGCTTAGGCCTTGGAGGCACATCCAAATAGAAACTATGAGGCTAAATTAACATATGAGCAGTGCTGCGCTCACCACATGTGGATAAAAGCATGTGCAAAAGTAGTCCTACAGCTCATTGTCCTCTTTCATCAGCACCCTACTATTTACCCAACTAGCCACTGCCTGCTGACTCATGCGTTCATAATAAATAGATAGCATTGCATAATATGATTATGACAAGTTAGACCAAGGTTGGCCCAAACTGAATCATATAAGATTTCTGTTGAGAACTCTTAATCTGCATAAGGCCTTTAATAAGACAGCCCCCTTTTCTGACAAGTTGATAGGAGAGCTTGAGGCACAGCATTAGTAACACACAGGAAACTGTCCTCTCATCTGCATAGGGATGAAAAAAGGGGAGAGGAGAGGAGAGGAGAGGAGAGGAGAGGAGAGGAGAGGAGAGGAGAGGAGAGGAGAGGAGAGGAGAGGAGAGGAGAGGAGAGGAGAGGAGAGGAGAGGAGAGGAGAGGAGAGGAGAGGAGAGGAGAGGAGAGGAGAGGAGAGGGACTATGGGAGAAATCCATTTAAATGAAAGCGAGAAGAGAGGCGTCAGCATTAGCAGTTAATCCACTGCAGTGAGGATGCTTTCTCTCTGCCTGCGGCCTCTCGGCTCCACTAGTCGTCCTAACAGGAAGACTGTAACATACACTGCATTTCATTGCAAACAACAGATCCGGCCCTGACATGATGAGATCCATACTAAATAAACAATGCATGAATTACATGACTCATCTGTGCCATATTGCGTGTACAATATATATGTGTGTGTGTGTGTGTGTGTGTATATACATATATATATATATATATATATATATATATATATATATATATATATATATATTTTTTTTTTTTTTTTTTTTTTTTTTTTTTTTTTTTTTTTTTTTTTTACTTTGCATCACAGCAAGCTACAAATGCACTTCCCTCGTCAGTCAGACCCACACAAGACATTTCCACAGTGATGTGTCCATGTTCCCTACCCCAGGGGAGGGCCGTGACACAAAAGTGCACATACAAAAGGGAGCATCTCTCTTCCTCTCTCTCTGTTTCTCTCCCACCCCTTTTTCTCTCTCTCACCCACACGCTTTCTCTATTTAGCTCACACTTAAAAAGGCTGCCTAAAGATAGAAGCAAGAAGATGAACAGGAGCCAGCGAGTGTCATGGCAACAACGTGTGCCATGGCTCACAAACACTATATAGATCAGTGTGAAAAAGTTATAATCAAACTATCACCTCTTTGAAATTCACACAAATGTGTATTTTGGTCAGGGTTTTTTTGTGATTTCAGTGTAAAGACATGCCATCTTACAATTCAACAGCTGAGATGGCAGAATGTTGATGACAAATGTAGCATTTAATGTACTTCAGATGTTGTGGTAAATCCCTGCTAACACCATGTGAGTAATTTTAATTTGAGCCTACTACAGAAAATGTGAGATCTACCCACATGTCCTTAACGCAGTGTGAATGTTCATTCTCAACTCGTACTGAATCCACAGCATAATTGTCACATAATCTAGAAAACAGTCCTTATGTAATAGTAAATGCTGATGAATATGTATTGATTCCTATTTGTATAATTATACAACATTTTTTGGACACGGAGGATCAAACTCAGCACTCACGTCATCATGATCAAATAATAATGTAAATAGCGGCTGGCTGTGTGTATTGCAGTTCTTTCTAAATGCATAGATGTTGGACACAACCCCAGAAACTGTTCACTCAGGATGTTTCAGAGAACTCTGCGTTTCCTTCCACTAGAAATCCCCTGAGGCCACGTGCACATCAAAGCCACAATTCTATAATACCTGGTTTCACTTCCTGAGAAGTACTACTCCAATGTACATGAAGTTAATTTTACCAAATTGACAAAGACATTTTATACTTTCATAGATTTTAGCACGCTACCACATATATAGAAGCAGTTTGATAACATTTCTTTTTTTAGGAGGTGAATGTCAGTCCATTTATCTGAGAAAAAAACATCTTAAATGTTTGGTGCCCAATTCCGAATGAGTAATGGCCTAAGAGTACTGGATGACATTAATCCACAAGGCCATCATGCTCACGGATCAGCTACTTCATTATCTGATGAAACACTGACCGATGCCTTGTCATATCCGTATTACCAGTGTCAGAGTATATTTATCGGTTTAACTCCAACTGAATTATACACTCTATTATCTCACATTTACACTATCTGTCACATACGCAAACCGTGTGACAAGGGTGAGTGTTTGTGTGTGGGCAACACTACAGATACTTTACATTGGAAATACAATGGTCAGGGCATTTTCTTTTTCACTATCAATAGTAATTCACAAATCACTCTAAAGGCCTTGAAAACCAGACAGAGAGGAGAGATAACAGCATCCATACTAGTTTGTATTTGCACAGTTTTAGAGAGAGAGAGAGTGGGAGAGAGAGAGAGAGAGAGAGAGAGAGAGAGAGTGTGCGTGTGTGTGTGTGTGTGTGTGTGTGTGTGTGTGTGTGTGTGTGTGTGTGTGTGTGTGTGTGTGTGTGCGTGGGTGTGCACGTGTGAGTGTGCATGGGTGGGTGGGTGCTTATGCAGGATGCATTCAACTCACTATGTTCACCTGCAGTGGTTCTGAACCAGGTCTTAAAAGTCTCCTTCTCCTGCAGCTACCAGAGTCTCCAGACCGTAGACGCACCGACGATGATGACTGCCCCATGTCTAAGGAACAGACAGCAGAGCAAAGACACAGTCAGTTTAGCAAAGGAAAATCAACTGATAATCTAAATATTAAAAGATAATAAATATATGCAATGATACCTGACTGAGGCAGGAGCAGCGCCAAGGCAGTGAGAGTGCTCGGGGGCAGAGGCAGGGACCGGCAGCGCTGGAGAGACGCCTTGAGGGGGGGCTCTAGCGGTGACACACCCGGAGGGCGAGACAAGGCCTAGAGGGTACTGAGTAGTTAGGGCATCTCCTATATTCCACACAGAGCTACTTCAACGTACACACTCACACACACAAGGTTGAATGCGCACACATTCCTGCCCTTCACGTAAAAAAAAAAAAAATTCTAAAAAATGAAAAAAAAAATCTTCCTTACTGCCTTGTCCCCTTTTTTGCTGTGAATTAAAGTATTTCACATCCAGCAAGTCTATTCTGGTGCATTGGTCGATGTGCATGCCCTAAAGCAAACCATGAGAGACCATACATCATGCCAACCAGGCGGTCTCTCAGGTTAAAATGAACTGACTCTGAGTTAGGGCAATGAGAGGTAGAGCTTATGGGAGCGATGAGGCAGAAAATTGGCCACAGAGAAAGACAGAGAGTGAGAGAGAGGGGAAAAAACCCACGAAGAAAGAAAGAAAGAAAGAAAGAAAGAAAGAAAGAAAGAAAGAAAGAAGGAGGGGGGTGAGCTGAAGGAAAGGCTGCACCCAGATATACAGGCCTCTATAAATGGGGCAGAGCATGCACGCATTGTTGCAGCTAACAGTGAGTGTATAAATACTGGGTTAGTACTGGGCTGCCCTTCAAAGCCTGAAGTGTGTGTTTGATTCATCATGGGATTGAGCTATTTTTATCACTGAGGTGGTTGAGACTGCTAGTAACACTCTGCCCTCCCACCTTCAGTTGTGAAAAATCTGTATAAGAGCTATTTATTTATGTGTGCCACGTACTTTATATGACTGCATTGATGTGTATTTTTAAAACTGCTTATTTGTCATTTTGCAGTGTCAGTGTTTGCAGTTTGACTTTCATTGAACTGAATACATACAAATGCCTGTGTTTGCTTTTTGACATCTTACTCTGTGGTGCAGCTCCGTGGACTGTGTCTCCCTAGTAACACTGGTCTCTATGACAGAACAAGGCCTGGAGCGTGCAGCCATCCGTCTCTGCCCTGGAGAGTGGAGCATGGTGGGAGCAGGCCTGCGTCTCCGCCGGCATAGTGAGCCAACCTCACTATAGTGGTTGTAGAGATCTCGGTCAGGGCCCGGCTTCCGCAGGTCCAGTATAGCTGAGGCCGGACGAGGACGCAGAGGCTTGTGAGGTACAGAGGTCCTCTCTGTGCTAGAGTGGAGCATGGTTGGGCACGGGTGTCTTACACTGCTGCCTGTCTGGCTGGCAATCTGCTCACACAGCTGTGATTGGCACAGATACTCAGCAGTTTGGCCCAGATATTCGTACAACAATACATTTTTTATGTTGTGAGGTCTGAAGAAAATCTTCTCCATTGATTCTCCAAAATATGCCTTATGTCTCAACACAAAAGGCTCTAATAGACAAGAGCTCTTGTTATGATGCATCAATGACAAGCCAAAAATTATCAAGCAGTTATTTTCAGGCAAATTTAGACTGTAAATAATTGGTAATTAGAGAGAATAATTTTCTACTTTGCTCTAAATTATAGTACAACCGCATATTAACACCCTTCCCAAAACCGTTTCCCAGAGCTCTTGCCCTTGCAAAATAAAGCCCTGTGAAAGTGCGCTGAGTATTGAGATGTCATATTGCATTTTGTCATTAGGAGTTTGCACTAATGTGTCCTGACTTGTTGGTGTGACTAGAAGGGAGATGACTAATGTCTCCACTGGAGTGAGAAGGGAAGGGTGCTGTCATGGAGCACGACGTCACACAGCTCCAGGGGCGACCACAGTCACACATCTCCTTTAGAACCTGGGTTTCCTTGCATGGTACATCATACAAGAACAGGAAACAACAAACTGCTACGTTATTGTGTTGTCTACAGACTATTCCTATTCTCTCCAACAGATGGAGCAAAAGGACAACTGAACAGTGGATGCACAATTCATGTCCTTACAGGCTGGTGTCTTGAATGTTTTTGTTTCTCCCTGGCAGTTAATCAACCACACCTATATCATAAGGAAATGAGTAATGTCTCTGGAAACATTACATATTGGTTTGTCTGACGATGCTTTCAAGGAGAAAAACAATGATTGTGATTAAAATAGTTATGGAAATGGTATTTTGAAGCATACACGTATTAATAACATGATGCATGCCTGTAGCAATGTTAATGATGAGGAAAAAGCCTGCAATGGAATGGGGTTATAGCATAAATGAATGACAAATTGCACATGAAAATGTATCCTACACATACTTTAAACACACATGGCCTTTTTAACAGGTGGATTTAAGAAAATTAATTAATTAGCCCTGCTCAATTTGCATTTAAAGTGACATACCTTGAATATTTCCTCAGTGGAATCTGATGCAGGTACGCTATTGGTTGTACTCTCTTTATCACCATGTTGTGATTGGGTATTCACTTCCTGCATCTTTGTGGTGTCAGGTGGAGCATCCCTGGAATCCTGCTCATTTCCTGTCAGACCCTCAACCTTTTCCTCCTGACAGAGACCATTTAACAGATGTATTTCAATCTCTGCTTCTCCATTAGTCTCTGTGATAGCACCTGGCTTTTGATGATCATCTGCTAAGGCAGTGGACCTGTGATTTGTCTCCTTGTCTATATGTTGATTCTGAAGGCCATTTGAAGGCTGAGATCCAGGATTTGCCTTAAACGCCTTAAGGACCACCTTTGTTGATCGTCCACCTGTCGAATGTCCTGGAGGCTCACTGTTAAAGCTACTTGAGTGTGATGATTTAGCAGTCACTGGTGATTTATGGATAGTGTGGGGTTGTGGAAGTTCTTCGGTGTGGAAAGTCAGGGACACACTATGAATGTTATCCACTGGACGCTGTGGGGATCTTGGGGAGCTTACTGGACTCCTTTCTCCCTCCGGAGGGGAGAAGGAGCGTGATGTTGTCCGCCATTTTCTGGCTGTCTCTGCTACACTATTGAAAAATTTAAACAGGCCGCCAAAGTGCCCCTTGGTGTCCGAGTGCTTCGGGAGAGGAGGCTGAAAGTCTCTAACGCTCTCAAAGTCTACAGAGCCAAAGTCTGAGTCCATGGTCTTGTCTAGAGAGTGGAGCTCAGAATCAAAGCTCCTCTCTGAGTAGACAGGATTGGCCTTCCCCAAAAGAGAAATCCTCCTCAGGTAACTCCACACATCTTTGTGTCTCCTTCCTCCTGCCTGATGGCTCCTTGGGCTCCCCTTACTGCTAGGTTCTTCACAAGCAGCTGCTGTTTTGTTACAATTAGATGAATTGTTGTAGCTTCTTTTAGTGTAGCAAATTTTCTCTGATGGTTTACAACCATTCTGAGTGACATTCTCACCCTGTACAGCAGGGTGACTGCTTTCCGTAGGAGCTGTGAGGTCGATGTCTTCAAACGAGCAGTCAAACTCTGCAGTGTAGCCTGCATATGAGTGCCTTTTGCCACGGTGTCTAAGTGTGCCCCTGCTGGACTGTTGAGGAGTGCCGACGTCATGGCAGAAAGACTCCTCATCCACCAAGGAGTTACTGAACTTGGCAGTGGACAATTTCCCTGTCTTCCCTCGAAACACAGAAGGTGATTTAAGCTTCTTGAAGGAGCGAACTTTGTCGGCAAATGAAAGTTTAGGGATGGAAGCCTCGCCAGGCAGGATCATAGAGTGAGGTCTTCTGTCCAGCTCTGAGACAGCTCGCTTTCGGTTCAAGATCTTCCAGATCCCCCCTGCGGCACGGGGCCTCCGGGTGACCTCCTGTCTGTCCTTGACAGGAGTCTGAGAAGAGACAGCCTGGGTGTCTCCTTGCCCCTCCACAGGCCCTGGCCCAGTCTCCTGAATATAAACACTGCTGGTCTCATTGGCTACATCCAGAGAAACATTAAACACTCTGTTGACAAACCCATTAGGGTTGTTGCACTCTGGGGCAGGGTTGTCTGTCTGTTCCATCCTCTCATTCCACAGTGTCAGCTATCAGCTCCAATGGCCATCATGTGTTGGGTCCCTCTCACACAAGCACCTGAAGGAACACAAACACAGTTTTTGAGAAGTTTGAGATCTGACAGACCGCCTTGTCATCTTACATCAGTTTTATTCTCTCTGTTCAGAAATCCTGTAGATGTAAGACACATTTGTAAAATGTGTTATGTTATTATGGTATTCACAACATCTGGTGCGCATTTATCTCCACAAGAGGTCAAATGGCCAAGAATTACAGACATGTAGTGGTACTTAAGCACCACAACACAGTGAGAGTCTTTGTGGTCTTCTACTTAAAGGCTTTTTTCAGTGCCTCAAGTCAACAGTCATAAACACCCACTGCCCCCCCATATTTGGCCCACATTATCCAAAGTAATTATCTGAGACAGTCTCTGTCCACCATTAGAACCAGGAGGCTGTGTTGCCGTGGAAACACTCACTACATAGATGTCTGGATATTTCAGGCCTGCTCTGGCTGTGACATCATCATAGATAGGATCAGCTGCTTCTAAAGGAAGATGCTCAACATGCACTACTTGAATACATTTTATTTATCCTAAACTAAACTCATATGCAATGTAATATATGGAATAATCTGGTGTCTTTAAGTCTCAGACTTACATTTTTGTTAATATTGGGATGCCATAATAAAGTATTTCAATCTTGCTGTTGCTTTTTAAGTTATGGTACAACTTAATTTATAGCAGTATTTTAATAACATTGTGTATCATTATTTAATAGATAATAGTGTGCCAGTTCAGGACAAAATTGTAGTAATATTTATCTTAACTTTAAATTCTAAAATTAGCTCTTTACCAGGATTGTGAATGAGTTGTCTATACAGAGGGGGTTAGTTCACCTGTCATAAAGCCGGTGTAATAACTAAAAAAGTACAACTGTGGCAAAAAACAACACTCGTTTATATGTATTTTACAGGTTGAAGTCTCCTTAAGTGCTTAGTTTCTACTGACAGTTCAGACTACGTTAGGTTAGCTAACTTTAACAGCTTTAAGTGACATAAAGTTAACGTTAGCTTCTTAACTTACGTCTGCCTTAGTTTGTGAATAAACATTTCGCGAATACGCATGTTAACTTTACAAAATAATTCAGATTTATAACATTCAGTTGTGTTTTGTATGCTATGAATTAACCGACAAAACCCGTCAACTTTATAACTAGCTTATGACGTCGAAAAATGAACCGTGTTTGTTTTTAGCTGCTCCTTTTCGTGCAGTGGAAAAGCAGTTCAAAGTGACTTACCTCAGAAACTAGCCTCTTTTAAAAGGACATCGCGGCTGCTGTTGGTAAAGTCAATAAGACCAAAAAAAAAAAAAAAAAAAAAAAAAAAAAACACCGCCTTCAACACCGGCCAGAACTTATCCGGTGGCTGAGTAAGTTCTATCCATGAGTAAGGTTGAAGTTATGCTGCGGACAGAGGCTCCTCTGCGGATCACTGGGCTGTTTGGTCCTTCGCATGTAAAACTAAGTCAGATCTCATGAAACTCAGAGAAACTCCCCGAGTTAAAGACAGACCAGTGAACTCTTGCCCTGTTAGCTTCTGCAGACGCCGACACTCTGATTTGTGATAAAGCTCTCACGCAGACAGAGCAGCACAGACATGCATACACACACCTACACACACTGTAACACACACACACAAACACACACAGAGACATACACACATAGACACACAGCCTGTACATACACTACGAACTAAAAGTTAAGGATATTTAATTTCTTTGCAGTCTTTTTTTTTTTTTTTTTTTGTCATTTTGCCATTTGCAAATAAAACTGTGTGGTCATTAACCCTTTCATGCACAAATTATAAGAACCTTAATCAAATTTTTTTTCCTGAGTGTTTTTATTCCTCTTTAGGCATGAAAAAAACAATGCGAGTAAAAATTTTCTTCTGAAAAATAAAAAAAAATAAAATAAAATAAAAATAATTTAAAAATGTAAAAAATGTAAAAAAAAAAAAAAAAAAAAAAAAAAAAAAAAAAAATAATAATAATAATAATAATAATAATAATAATGGAAAAAAAAATTCTTATGAACCTATTTTTCATGAAGTTGCAAACATGTCCACTCAGCTGGACACCACACGTTTAATTTTTGACACACAGAAACATGTATTTACTGATAAACTGTGTGAAAACTATGGGGAGGGCTTGTGATTCTGGGGGTTTATGCACAGGAGAGATCTACATAATGTTACCAATTCATGTCAGAAAAGATATGTAGTGTCTTAAAACTTTAATAAAGATATGTGTAAAAAAAAAAAAAAAAAAAAAGAACAAAACCCATGAATATACAAGAGAACAGCTCTAGAATAGCTGACCACTGTAGTGACCAGTATGTATGAAAGGGTTAAAAAATGTGTTTCAATTCAATTCACACAAAAAAAAACTTAAAAAGCAGTGTGTAAGAATCCCAACTGAAAAATTAAAAATACCTTTAACTTTTTGTTTGTAGCGCATATGTATTAAAAATACTACTACTTTAATAGGATTTAAAATGTGCTTGTTACTGAAGAGCAAGTTTATAATATTATAATCATTCTTTTTTTTTTTTTTTTTTTTATCTTATAGGGATTAGGCTACTGTTTGGCTGCTGTTTCCTGTTTCTTCATCCTGGATTGTATTAAAATAAAGTGTTAGGCTATGGTTTACACTGGCAATCGCTATCTTTTTTTTTTTTTTTCTATTTATTGGATGGATTTAATAGAAAGAAGTTGGCCCATCAGTGAAACAAGTGATTGACTGAACTCTGGTCTCACTAGCTGATCTTCCTTTGGGATTTGCGTTGAATGTGAAAATCCTTCCATTGAAATGACACAATGGGGAGAGGGAGCTCAAGGAGAAAGAGGAGGGGGGTGTTTGGAGGAATTTACAAAAAACTAAACAGCTCCACTGCTCCATACGCCATACGAGAAAGAGGAGATGGTGGTGGAAGAAGGGGGCCTAAATTTAAACATTTCCTCTTTGTCCTGTTTTGAGCCCATTGTCATCGCATGGCGTTCTCCCCTTCTGCACAGGAAGGAGTGGATCTGACATCAACGCTCTCAGGCTGACAATGCCAGGAAGTCTGTCTGACTGTATGTAAATATCTCTATGTGTCCATGCTTCCCTTGCTGCCCGTGGGGCCGCTCAACGCTCCCTGGCCCCTCTCCCTAGAGCAGCCCGAAACACTTGAGTGCATGGTAGTCGCAGTAGCAACATGGTGATTTACATGCTACACTTCCCTCATAACTCATCCACAACTGTCACTGCGAATTACGACAACCTCATCTTCATTTGACCTTTATGGAGCATCTTTAGTGTGTGACCTTGTAGGAACATCAACACTCTTTACACTCTATACCAGGCATGGTAAACAGGGGCCACATACACCCAATCTGACCCCTAGTAAAATTATACTATAATAACTTAGAAATATTGACAACTCTAAATGTTTCTTTTTGTTTTAGTACAAACAAGTATTACATTTCGTTAGCCTCAAAGCATAATTGTATAAGTCATAAGTTATATTTCTAGCCGAATTGTGATATCTGTAAAACTTTACTCCCCTAACACTGCTGATTAATTTTACACAGATATCACAATTTGCCCAAAAATATGACTTTTGACCAAAATCATCGACTGATATAAATGTTTAATACCTGTTGATCCACTAATCCTGTCAATACAGTTAAATAATTGGTGTAAAATGCAGTTTGTCATCTTTTCATTGTAATCAGATATGACCCATTTGGACATTCAGAGGCTCCTCAGTTACCGTGGAAACACTGTCATCTTCTACATCCTCTAGTCTTTCACCCCTATACCCAGGTCAGATGACCGATTTGCACGTTAGGACCACTACAGATATCACAATTTGACCAAAAATATGACTATCTACAAGGCTAACAATTTACAAACTATCCTTAAACATAAAATGGGAATAACCTGAACTTCCATGAACAACCTGAAATTTCTTAAGAAAAATAATTGCTATTTTAACCCATAAAGACCCAAACAGCCACCCTGACCATAACCATCAACTGATCTAAACTGTTTAATACCTGTTGATCTACAAATCCTGTCAATACAGTTAAATAACTGGTGTAAAATGCAGTTTGTCATCTTTTCATGGTCATCAGATATGACCCATTTGGACATTCAGAGGCTCTGCAGTTACCATGGAAACACTGTCATCTTCTAGTCTTTCACCCCTATACCCAGGTCAGATGACCGATTTGCACGTTAGGACCACTACAGATACCACAATTTGACCAAAAATACGACTGTCTATGAGGCTAACAATTTACAAACTGTCCTTAAACAAAAAAATGTGAATAACCTGAACTTCCGTGAACAACCTGAAATTTCTTAAGAAAAATAATTGCTATTTTAACCCATAAAGATCCAAACAGCCATGGTTGACCAAAACCATCAGCTGATGTAAATGTTTAATACCAGTTGATCCACTAATCCTATCAATATGGTTAAATAATTGGTGTAAAATACAGTTATTCATCTTTTCATGGTCATCAGATATGACCCATCTGGACCCTCAGAGGCTCCGTAGTGAACATGGAAACACCGTCATCTTCTCCAACATTGGTTCACCAATAAAACCCATGGAGTTGGATCAATGACAGTGGATGGAGACACTTGGTTTATTCATTTTTTTAAGAAAAGGAGGAACAATGCATATTAATGAAGATTTAAAAAAAAAAAATGTAATTATGCCAGATTATGGTTTAAGGCTAATTTCCATCTGTAGACCTCATGGCAGGTTGATATTACACAAAAACACATCAAATGCATACAGGGACAAATCCAGATACCATAAAATGCAACACAGACATTGTTAGCACAGACATTTAGTACAAAATAATTTAAAATTCATCTATATTGCAAACACCAGCCTACAGCCTACACAAAATATTGAGCAGAAACACCCAAGTGCTCTATTTTAAGGATGCACTAAATCTAAACAATCTCTATACAAAAATATAAATATATTGCATAAGGTTTATGTTAAGTCAATGATATATTTTGTTTATATCACTTTTTCTTCTGTTTTCTCTGTCTCTGATATAATAACCTTTGAATTTACTCTGACCATTTATATACACCTACATGATCAGTGAATTAAATATAGAAAAATATCAGATTTTTACTGAAGAAGCGCAAAAATAAAGAGGATATTACAATAAACAGTGATAAGTCACTTAAGAAAGGGTAAATATAGAGAAAAAATAATTTGCAAACTGCCACAAAAGAAGCACTGGGTCTTTATATATGCCAAAGATGACTACACAGACAAATATAGGATATTAAATGATCACCAGTACGGATTTAGGAAAAACCAATCAACATCTTTAGCAGTAATGGAATTTGCAGAAAATATAGCAACAGCGGTGGATCAGAAACAATATACTGTTGGTGTTTTTATTGATTTAAGGAAAGCATTTGACACAATTGATCACTCAATATTACTCCGGAAATGTGAAATGTATGGTATAAGAGGTGTGGCACAAAACTGGTTAAAAAGTTATTTACAAAATAGGTCTCAGTACGTATCAATTGGAAATACAAATTCACAACTTAGAAAAGTAACATGTGGGGTCCCACAAGGTTCAGTTCTGGGACCCAAGTTATTTATACTTTATTTAAATGATATTTTTATGGCATCTAGTGAGTTAAAATTTACAATATTTGCAGATGATACTAATTTGCTTTATTCGGGAGCAAATATGAAACAAATATTAGAAACTGTGGAAAAGGTATTGGTCAAGTTAAAAAAAATGGTTTGATGTAAATAAGTTGTCACTTAATGAAGATAAAACAAAATTTATGGTTTTTGGTGGTGCTAGGGGAAATTATGATATAAAACTGAAAATTAATGAAATTGAAATTGAAAGGGTGTATGAAACAAAATTTTTGGGAGTGATTATTGACCATAAACTCTGTTGGAAACCACAAATAGAATATATCAAACGCAAAATGTCCCAGGCTGTTGCGATTCTTTATAAAACTTGGGACTTGTTAAGCAAAAAATGTTTGCATATGTTGTACTGTTCACTTGTAATGCCATATTTGTCATACTGTGTGGAAATATGGGGCAATGTGTATAAAACTAATTTAGACCCGATAATTAAACTCCAAAAAAAAAGCTATTAGAGTCATAAACAAAGCTGGTTATCTCCAATCAAGTAATCCACTTTTTGTAGAATCTGGTTTACTAAAATTTTTTGATATTGTATATTTAAAAACAATGGAATTTATCTTTCGCGTTAAAAGTAAAAACCTTCCTTTTTGTGTTCAGAAAATTTTTAAGTTAAGAGAAGGACATTATAATTTCAGAGGGATGTTTGTGTTTGAAAAATGTAAAGTAAGAACAAACGTTAAATATCACAGTGTTTCAGTTATTGGTGTCAAGCTATGGAACGAATTGAAGGATGAAGTGAAATTGTGTAGCTCACTGTTGAGTTTCAAAAAGAATTTAATTTGTCAAATTATGAAGGGCTATGAAAGTAAAATGATTACAAAATGACTTATAACACTGAATGTAGTATAATTTGTGTTTAAGTATTTATCTGCTGCAACTTCAGGTGTGGACTTGGACTAAGGATGTGAATAGGAGAAGCAGAAATAAGCCTCTGGCTTCAGCTTCTTCCTTTTTCAGTTACAAAATATGTTAATTTTATGTTTGTTTGTTTGTTTTTTAATATGTATGTGTTTTGTTTTGTTGTTTTTTTAATATGTATGTGTTTTGTATTTTGTATTTAACTGAAATAAACATTAATTCATTCATTCATTCATTCAGATAAAAACATCAATATTAATAATTAATATGATATTTATCACAATATAAAACTATAGTATGACATTTGTCATTATTGTTTTGTATCCCAGACCCCTGTTAGAAAAGAAACACCTGAATTCAATGTGTCCCAATACTTTTGTCCATATACTATATGACTTAGTAAATTATCCTTTGAGGCTAACGTTTCTGTTTGTTTTATTTATCGTTTCATTTCTCAGTTGAACTCTGTTGAATATTTGTTACCCTCCTTCACTTCTTCCCTCCCTCCCCCTGACTCAGTCACTTCCTCAGAACCCCAAGCTCCCTTCCTGCCGTCCCCTTGAGTCACAAAAGACATCCTGGCCCCGAAAAACAGGCACAAATGTTTTAACTTCAATCTGGCTCTCATTTCTAGACACTGAAACCGACCTGATGTCTTTTAGAAAATAAAGTCATTCAGTCAACATTCTGATTTAAGTGAGAGCAGTCTGAAAATGAGAAATGAAGGCAAGGAAATTGGGGAGGCAGTGCGATCCTGATCAGAGATTTACAGACACTTCACCAGCTGGGCCTGTGTTTGAAATGATAAGTTTTGTTGATGTTTGGTGAGCCGTGTACATTTGCGGCGCGTTTACTTTGTTGCGTACATACTGTGAGTGTTGAGCGCTCCAAACAGAGCTCTTTGAAATGATGTCATTGGCTTCTCATTTTCAGAACAATCGACCTCTTCCTCCTCTTCCTATGACACAGTCCCCGCTGGTGGGGTTTGGTGGAGATTACTGGAGACAAACACTCGCAGAGTTTAGGCCCAGCTGTAATTATTTCGCCAGTCTTTGTCGAAGCTGCTGAGTGAAAACAGTAGGCTGTGGAGAAAAAAGCTGGCCAGACTAGGAAGCGAGAGAAACGGGAGGGGGGGCAGGGTGCAGATATGTTGTGATATCAAATGAAAGGCTTATTTAAGCCTGGGAACTGGATTTGGGAGGTGTAACTCATGTGAGAACAGCTGGGAGTTTTGTCGAAATCTGTTTTTTGTTGCAGGTGCGAAAGAATATTGTGGCTACAACTCTAGCTGTGTAATGTTTCTGCTCAAACTTAGATTAGAAGAGTATTGAAGTCATGTTGTGCACCAAATACACCCTTATACACACTAGAATGAAAAATCTCCACACAGTCACACACATTTTATCTTTTTTTTTTTTTTTTTTTTTTTTTTTTTTTTTTTAAATACCAACTTAACCCTTTATTGGGCACTCGGAAATCCTCTGAAATTCAAAATTTCAACCTTAATGTGTGTTATTGCAGGACCTCACAAGACTTTATTCATTCATTCTTTCATTATCTGAACCTGCTTTATCCTCACTAGGGTCATAGGGGACAAGACTTTATTACTTTTGTGAAATTTTTCAAAATTTTTTGTTGTCATGTAGAAAATCAAGGTCAATGAAGTTACCATATTTGATTTCTTGCCCATAAGTAGCAAAAAAAAAAAAAAAAAATCCAAGACATATATTTAAACTAGAAAAGCACTCGGAGAGCACAGACCTCTGCCAACCCCCCCCCCCCCCCCCCAAGATCACCACCAAAATTTCATCATTTGTTCCTTGTGCTATTATCAATATTTCCTGAAAATTTCATCAAAATCCATCCATAACTTTCTGAGTTATCTTGCTAACAGACAAATAAACAAACAAACAAACAAACAAACTAGAAAAGCACTGAGAGAGAAGATCAGCCCCCCCCCCGACACACACACACACACACACACTTACCACCAAAGTTTAATCATGTGTTCCTTGTGCCAGAATCAACATTAGATGAAAATTTCATCAAAATCCGTCCATAACTTTTGGAGTTATCTTGCTAACAGACGAACAAACAAACAAAGAAACAAAAAGATAAACAGACAAACCCTGAAGAAAACAGCGGAGGTAAAGATAAAAGAAAAACACAAGTTATGTGAAAGAAACGTGTATTTTAGAACATTAGAACAACATTTTTAAAACATTACAATATAAGTCACCTGTCATCATCCACATTATCCCTTTAAACATCATTCCTTACATTAGTACCATTACTTCCTGGTACCTAACAAAGCAGGTACACTCACTGTTCATGCAGAGGTGGACCTTACAGACCCTGTAGACCACTGACGTTGTTGACTCACATGTCCTCACCGTAACTGTTGCAGTCACTGTCTTGTAATGTATGTGGAAATTACCAAAACTAGTCACTTGTCCAATAAAGGGTTAAACGTGCCCAGGTAGTAGCTGCTTGCAGTGGCAGAGGAGAGTTAGAATTACACTGACATTCCTGACATTCCCACTACTCTGACCTGCATACTTCCTGGCCTGGCTGCACATGGCACCCCCCCCCGCCCCCGCCTTCAGATGCATGCACAAATACACAAATCTAAGTCTATCCAACCAGCTCACAGACACATTGATCAGAACCTCTATCAGCGCGGGATAATCAATCAGCTCGGCTTCTTCACAGATACACACGCAGGACGACACGCTTAAACGGCAGCTCACATGGCCCACATGTGCATGAAGGGAATGTTAACGTGGAAAAGGTCTGAATGTTAGTGGTGATGGGAAGGGAACGACTGACCCGGCAGACAGGGGAGAGAAAGACTGAGAGGAACAGGACGGTGGGGGGGGGGGGGGGGGGGGGGGGGGGGTTGTGTCTACATGTAGGGAGCTTTCAGATGAGGGACTTTCAGCCATTATCAGGATGAATCTGAAAACAGGAAGGCGGGTTCCAATAAACAAGACGAGCGGATGACAACCACGGCTCTACTTCCTGTTTTAGGGCATGGGAGGAA
Organism: Sphaeramia orbicularis; assembly: GCF_902148855.1. Classification (NCBI taxonomy): domain Eukaryota; kingdom Metazoa; phylum Chordata; class Actinopteri; order Kurtiformes; family Apogonidae; genus Sphaeramia; species Sphaeramia orbicularis. The sequence goes on along the minus strand of NC_043966.1, from coordinate 37,803,941 downwards.
ACTGCAGATTTTTTAGGAATTCAAATCAAAATCCACACTCAGGGAAAAAGACAGAAAAAGCATATTCTGACTACTTTTACTCAAGAGTGATACATGTTTGTGTGACATATGAATACACTGACTGGTTTTCTCAGTTTTCATGTATCTTGTCTTAAGTCAGAGGAGATCAGGGAGATGTTTGTGTGTGTCTAGGCTCAGTGTGCTTCTGTCCAGGCCTTGGGCTGAGGTGGACTTGGCTGTGTTTGGTAGGTCAGCAGCACTGACAGAAAGGCAGACCGGGCACACATAACACCGTTTCCGCTCATTTGGGTGCTTCCACTTGTATGGAGAAGAACATTTCTGACTGGGAAATCCCAGGAGAGGGGGATGATGGAGGGTGGGATCATAGTCAGCAATGCACTAATGTGCAATTTAACATGCTAACATCCAGTCTTTTCATGTAATTGTGACCCTTACCCCAGGCTAGGATCATAGTAAAGGTTCATCTGGTTGATAACAGAAGAAACATGAGGCCAATATATATGTAAAAGACTTCATTTTACATTTTATTTTCTGTGTTTAACTCTCAAAGACTTTGATATTTTATTCTATATCTATTTTTTTGCTGACTTCCAAATAAATATTCCCTACAGTGAATCTGTCATAAGTGATTTATCCCCATTTATTAGGATTTTATCATCTGCATTTTCCATTTTTTCAATCATTTTCCTATATTTTCTTTACTGAATGTGTAGATGTTCAAAAAAGTGACTTTTTTTCCAGCAAAATATATCATTAACTGATTGTAAAACCAACAGTCTAAAACCACTGTCATTTGTCTAATTACATGGGTTTCACTGGTGAGTCAGTGTTTCAGGAGATGACGGCGTTTCCATGTTTACGGTGGAGCTTCTGAGGGTTGAAATAAGACACATATGATGCCACTAAAAAGCTGAGAAAATGCATTTTACCCAAATTATGCAAATGTATTGATAGGATTATTTATTCAACATTTTAGATCAGTAGATGCTTTAGGTTTAGGTCTTTGAATTAACCCATAAAGACCCAAGCATCTAATGTCAACCAAAATCATTTACTGATATGAAAGTGAAATACTGTTGATCCATTAACCCTATCAATACATGTAAGTAATTGGTGTAAAATGCAGTTTGTCGTCTATTCATGGTCATCAGATATGACCCATTTGGATGTTCACAGACTCCATAGTGAACCTGGAAACGCCGTCATCTTCTACAACATTGATTCACCTGTAAAACCCATGGAGTTGGATGAATGAGAGTGGATGGAGACACTTGGTTTATGTTCAGTTAATGATCTATTTTACTGAAAAGTCACTTTTTCTTCACTTTTCTCTGTTTTTGTTAACCCATAAAGACATTTATGACCATTGATTGATTGATTGAAATCTTTATTTCGAACATGTAGACAGTGAAATCAAAACAAACCAACCAACAAAATATCAGTAATGATACATAAAAGGTTGATAAGTAAGTAGTAGGAAAAAGTAAAAACTTACATACTCCTACCCCCAATCTCTATTAATTATGATCTCTATATTGCAATTATTATTTTATATGAATATCAACATAGTAAAAAAAAATAAAAAATAATAATAATAATAATAACAACAAGAATAAGAATAACATAACAATATAAAACTTCCTTTTTCCTACATACACTAATATACTAATACTCATGTATAAATTATCATACCTTTATCAGCACTCTCAGATATTAATGAAAACTAAAAAACAAACAAAAACCAAAAACACATATACATGTATAATATAAATACATATAATGTTCTATATTGTCTTATATAGTAATATAGTAATAACATATTCATATATGCATATTTAAACTAGGTATTACCAACACATAGGTGGCAGTTGACATGATCAGTGAATTGAATGCAGAAAAATACCTGATTTTCACTTAAAAATGCAAAATACTGCCTGTTAAAGGGAAGTTTTTCCTCGCCACTGTCACCAGTCACAAGTGTTTGCTCCAGGAGGATTCTGTTGGGTTTCTGTAGAATTGACTTAGAGTCTGGTTTTGACCAACTCTATATATAAAATGTCAAGAGATAACTTTTTTGTGATCTGGCGCTATATAAATAAAATTTGATTGATTGAGTGATTTAATTGGTTTTCCCCTGTAAGTCGCTTTGGAAAAAAGCGTCTGCCAAATGCGTAAACATAAACATAAACATAAAATACAGAGCATAATATTAGAATAAATGCTGATAAATCACTTAAGAAGGGTTAAAAATAGAGAAAAGTGCATTTAGAAACTGCCACTAAAGTTGCACTTGGTCTTTATGGGTTAATATGAGACCAAAAAACAACGTAAACAGTTAAAACATGAGTTGAGTGTAAGTCTAACCCTAAAACCAGGTACTGATGACCTGGTGGATGTTAAAATCTATAAATGATAAAACATGATAGATCATCCTGGTTTTCTATTACTGCCAAGAGCGAAGAGTAAAGATCTAAGGACAGACATCACACAGTTAACAGTGCTAATAACTGTTCACTGGCATTACATCGAATTCTTCCTTGTTCTGTAAATTCTTGGAGCTCTCTTTTCTGTCTCTTTGATGAATGTTGACCTCTGACATTGGCTCTGGTCAGTGTCCTCAGTGCCGTTTAGCTCCCAGCAGCCCCCCCACCCCACCCCCACCCCCTCCATTTTTTAACAGACATGCAGCAACAGCCAAATTATTAGGCCTTTCATTTCTAACAAGATATAATCCCAGCCTCCATTACGCTGTCCTTTCAACAGCTACTTTTACCATGTCCTAGTTAGAGGCGGAGGGATACGCACTGCCAGTGAGTGGCTCTTTTCCCTTTCTTTTCCTGCACATCCTCTGTCTTATCACAAATGGGAGTGAAACGAGGAATGGGGTTGTTATTCTGTGAATCTTCATGGCGTGTCAGTATCTTAAAACAAGTGAAATAACCACGTTTGTTATAATTAGGTCCATCTACATTGAAATTACATCAGTCCACAAGAGGAAGAAATATACTTCAGCAATACTAATACTCATGCAGTGCCATCAAATATTTTTAATTCTTTGTTAAATTATCTCCTATAAACCTTGCATATGCACAGATTCCAACAATGGCTGATGACCCAAGCATTATATGTTATGAATAACCACAAATTCCATTCATCAGACACATTCATATGCACTCATATTTGACTCGATGCCTGGTTTTCTTTCAGTTATGGTGACGTAACTGCATGAAGATAGTGTTGAAATGCCCAGATATCTTTAAATAAGCTGCCCTTGGGTAAAGGGAGACATCTACAGGAACTAAATGAAACTAGTCACTGTTTTGTTTTGTTTTTTATTTGCTGTGCATGACTTTTTTTTTTTTTTTTTTTTAATCTAAACACAGTTAATATATCTTACTCATGGTCATATCTGCATACAGGGCTGCATCTCATTGAAACATGTTGTAAATAATAATAAGACCATTTTAAAGTGTGTGAAATCTCCTCTCTTCTATACTTTACACCCATCTGCAGTTGAGCATCTGTACCACATGATGGCACTCTGGCTCTTTCACTGTACCGTACATACATGTTGCAAGGTGGAGAGGTGGATCATAAGACAATCCTTTCTTATTAAAAATCAGATATAGCGTGTATCGGAGAACAATTGCCTGTTTCAGGAGTAATACCACACAAGCAAATCCGGGTTTCAGGGGGAATCAAAGTGATAGAGTGAAACTAGCGGATTTGATCAAAAAATGATGAAATGAAATTGACCAAATTTGCTGCGAGGATTTTAATTATCTACTAGAGTTCCATGATTTGGTTCAGTCTCTCATTGAATTATTGCTTACTATTAGATACTAGGTTCAAGAAGAAACTGCTTTTAAACTTGATAAAGGGCTGTGATAATCCTCTGCGCTGGTTTTCACCCAAGTTTGAGCTTTGAATTAATGAGGCACCCTTAGGCTCCAGGCTCAGCTCTCTGTGAGGACGGTGTAGTTACATGTGCTATAATTCCATAGAAGCAGCCAGCCATATGTGCCTAACTCGAATCCTCTCCACTGGGATTCAGCTTTTAGCCGTGTGTCAATCAATGGACCACGGTCATGGTGCTGGAGCTGTGACCACAGATACAATTTTTTTTTAAATAATGCGCCCAAGGCTAAAAAGTAATTTGGTGTGAAAGTAAAGAATTACACCAAGGAGATGTGGCTGGCATTAAAGTTTGACGTGATTAAAGCTACAGGCATCGATTGAATCTCCGTTACAAGGTACCGAGCCTCAGGATGCTCTGCAGAAAAGCAGCGTCACCCCATTCAGTTTAGTGATTTTCCACCCTAACACAGCGAGATGATTGTGTTTGCTTTACATATTTGCAAAAAGGTCCAGTCAAGAATGCTTGATCCCACACTCTAAGGCCAGTTCCACAGAATTCTAGGATGTTTAATTGATACGGGCAAGGTAATGGTTTTCTTTAAATTAAAAGCTACAAGTCCAGTGGAACTTTCTCATTTATTATTCAGTGAAGCACATTGGCCTTGCTTAAAGGCTTTAAGAGGCGAGATAAGAGGGTTTTTAATCTGTGTATGGGAGACATACATCTGTCTTAGCTCTCAGTTCTGATCGGTCAGGCCGAGGTGAGCGTCCATGTGTGTTTATGTCTCTCATGCGTTCACGCTGTTTATCTGTTTTTACCTGGATAGCATACCCATGTATTTATGCAAGGCTGTTGTGAGTACAGAGTATGCGAGTGAAACGAGGTACGCTAGTTATTAGGGGGAAAACTGTTGAAGAGGTTAGAGCTCAGCACTCCAAGCTGAAGCTACTTTCGCTTTCATGTTAGCAGCTGTCCAAGCCCAAAATGGCCAATTACCATCATTTCTCTGCTGGTGGTGGTGAGAGGATGAGAGAGAGAGAAAGAGAGAGAGAGAGAGAGAGAGAGAGAGAGGGACAGAAAGAGAAAGGTAGGGAGAGAGAAAAAGAGAGAGAGAGAGAGAGAGAGAGAGAGAGCAATGTTGCAGCATTGAGGTAGAGGGAGTCGAGATAAGCCTGAAAATAAAACCATATTTCCACAGCATGGAAATCAGACAAGATCCACCATGACAGAAGGTGAATCCATCATCTGCAAAGGAAATAGATTCAATTAGATGGGTCCTTCTGGTGTGTGAATATACACAGAGGTTGTTTTTATGGTAATGATGATTGTAATTGCACTGTCTCTGAGTTCTTTCACATCGATTATGCAGTGTAAATAAGGAGAGAAACATGTAGTGACACTAGTATACAATGTATAAGCCCATATCCACAATGCATATATATAATTACTTGCACAATTTGCACGGAACCACAATTGGTACTGTTGCTTGTTTATTCTCTATCTTGTTTATTTATTTAATTTTCTTCAACTTGATTTCATTTTATAAAAATTTTTACTACATCCTTTTTACCTACACCATGTTCTATGTATGCACCAAACCACTGAAGTAAATTCTTAGTAATGTGAACCCTGTAGATTTACATGGCAATGAACATGATTCTGATTCTGATATGGTATGTAGAGAAAGAAAGAAAGAAAGAAAGAAAGAAAGAAAGAAAGAAAGAAAGAAAGAAAGAAAGAAAACATTTATGCGGTTTCTATCTCTGCAAATCTGACTCTGTAAGCATGCATGTGTTATTATTATTGAGAGCGAGATGAAGACTGCGTTTTCCCCAGAGACTCCTCCACTGATCTGTGTCTCAGTGTCTCAGTCTGATCTTTGCCAGGAGGCAAATGCTGTTAGAACTTGAAAGATTGCGCTCACATTATTTCTTATGAGAAATATATGATATTCACTTAGACGTGACGTGATGTTTTTATTGCAGCCTCAAAAAGCTAATCAACGTGAGCCAATCAAAGCAGTGTGCGACGAATTCTTAAAAAGTAAATAACACAGGATTATTTTCAACTCTTTGGGTTTTTGTAATCCCTCAAGAACGCTGTCACTTTTAAGGGTATAATGAGTGCGTCTCATAATTTATAAGAAGCGACAAACACAAATGGCTTCAAACCCAGGCAAGGACCAAGTGAAAGAGATGACATTTCTCAGTTAGGTTAGATGAAAGATTGCCTCATGTCTTTTCATCAGGATTGATAATGCGGTGCACAGTATTACATGTGGGTGGCTTTGGTTGCTACTGAAAAGGAATATAGAGTCTGTTTTGTGACCTTTTATTCAACCGGCTAGACTGTAGAAACAGATTGATATCAATATCACGCTGTGTTGTTTGACAGAAAAAAGCAGGGGAAAAGAGAGAAACACGTCATTGTGACAGAGTACAATCGGGGGAGTAAAAGCAAACAGTGGGTTTGCAGAGTAGAGGGTTTAAAAGAAGAAAAGGAAAAAAAAAACAAAAAACACCTGTACAAGAGAGTGATGAGGCTAAGGCTGGAGAGTGAAAAAGAAAAAGCAAGCCTGAATGATAATATTAGAGAAAGAGAAAAATAATCAAATGAAATATTCAGAGCTGCTGATTTAAACCGGCAGAAGTTGAAAATAGCCTCCACCATCGACCAGCCTCTGGCCAAAGCCCTGTTCATTTTCACTTGAGGTACTTGTATGATTAAGTAATGAAGCTCTCCTCATGCTGAGTTTATTTTCATTTGATTAATTCTAATGCCGCATTGCCCAGTCTGTGGTGATAACAATAAGGGTTGCATGTCTCACTGCCTCCATCTGTCTGCATAGAACATGTCTGGGAACACAACATCACCAGAACACCAGAACGGTTAATCTGCCTTATTTACTTCTCCCAATATGGCTGCTTTGTCACACACATCGTTTGTCCTCCAGGATAAATATTTCCCCTGTGTCGGTGCACATTAAATGTTGATTTATCCTCAGTCTGTTAAACTGGCCAATCTGCATATGCCGTGTCTGTGTTTTGTCAAGATGCATCCACTGTGACAATATATACTATAATTACCAGTTAAGTGTGACAGCAGCACCGGAGTCCATTGGCTGGTCTGCAGAAACCTCAGAGTGCATTTATCTGAACTGAACTGCTTTTTTAAAATTTATTTATTTTTGCGTTGTTTATTGAACATCTCAGATCTGAAAAATATCTGATTTAGTAGAGGACATTTAAAGTAGTAATGAACAAGCTCTAGACTCATTTGGCTCTCCTGATCTGAGAAACACCAATCAACTGTCGGTCCGACGTCAAGAGAGGGAGGGAGAACAAGAAAGAGACGAAGATCTGATTCGTCGTTTGGCTATTTATGTTACTGAATCAAAGAGAATTTGGAGCAGGCCATTTAACTTAATGCTCTCTCTTCTTTGCTAACGGTCTGAAGATAATTAGTATTACTAATCAAAACACTTGTGTCTCTTCTCCCCTGCTGCATCATCGTCCCCTGAGGACATTGTAAACTGTCTATTGCGATGAAGGGCACTCAACTGCTCCTTTTATACTTCCATCTATATTATAAAAACCAAGTGGCCTGTGTGTGCATGTGTGTGTGTGTGTGTGTATCTGCTTTATCACTGATAAACTGGACAGATCTAGCCTTTGCCTTATGTATTTTGGGTCAACGATCAAACAGGTCACAACAGCTGATTGATACGACCAATACTTGTTGAGTTTTTAGTTGTTTTTAAAATTACAAAGGGCTTACAGGTGGCCCGCGGACGACTCCATTCACAGCTGCAAATGATGAAAGGGGGGGGCGGGCTAGGGCAGTGTTTTTCAACCTTGGGGTCGGGACCCCACGTGGGGTCGCCTGGAATTCAAATGAAGTCGCCTGAAATTTCTAGCAATTGATAAAAATAAAATGAAAAACAACTTACTAATAAAAAATATATGGTGAGTTGACAGAGACAATCACAACACATAAAAGACCTGAAAAACTCTGAAGCTGAAACTGAAGCACTGTGGTTCTGTTTATCTTTCAAATGTTCATTGTGGTCGGTTTCAGATGCTGCAGCTCTTTCATAATTCATAGTTTGAGTTCTTGTTTGTTCAGTATTAATTGTCAGCCTTGTAAATCCAAGCTGGACTGACTGTATATATCCTGACCAAGGAAAATAAAATTCTCCCTTTGTGCAGTAATCTACACCTGGCTTTTCTGCCTCCGTCCATAATAATATACATCATATAGACCACATGTCGTCTAAAATTAACATTTATTTGCAAATAGTATAGGAAACTATTACATGATCAAAAACAAATTAATTTTAGCAAAAAAAAAGTCTGTTTTGTATGTCTGGAGTTGCCAGAAATTTGTGATGCTAAAATGGGGTCACAAGCCAAAAAAGGTTGGGAACCACTGGGTTAGGGTAGGGGTTGGGGTTGGGGTTAGGGTTATGGAGGGGGACACATTGATCCTGGTCAACAGAAACACTGCGACACGACAGGAGAACCAGGTCAGGCTGTGATCCCACACTAACAAGGTTGGTCTGGTTCTAATTGTAGCCCGTTCCACTTAGCCAGTCCCTGGTCAGACCCTGCCTGTTGACATCCCCCTCCAGACCCCCACCTACCTCTTGCCGTAACACAGTGACAGACCGTTCTGCGCAGACTCCCATCAGACAGACCAGAGTTCAGCGGATCCAGACACAGAACGCCAGTGGGTCATGTCATTACCTGATCGGTTCAAGAAGTACCAGATCGGTTCCATGGATTCCATGGATGTGCAAGGCTATCATATGTTTTCCTTTTTATGACAGTTAAGAAATATTTAAGACGGATGGTTTGAGAAAGTGCTGTCGTGCTACCACATCAGTTCAGGAAACTAATAATTAATTAAATTATAATAATTATATTATTCATACTCTATTTATACTGCTCTATAATAAGTATTTAGACACACTTATAATCATCCAGAAGAATGTAAAGTGTTTGATTAGTCCTAAAATATTAGAAACATGCAGTCATTCTGGTTTTACATTACTGTGCAATATTATATGTTGATAATTTTCGATTACGTGTATTTTTAAGATGTATTTTTGTGTTCTTACCCTATTTCATTCCATCTGTACAATGCCGAGAAAGATGCAACAAAATTTCGTTTGCAGTGTACAGTACATAAACAGATGTATGATCTGAATGACACTAATAAAGCTATGTAGAAAAATGTCTCTGGCACTTTTTGTCCAAGTAGACTTGCCATATCCAAGATGGCGGACTGTCTTGTTTATGCACATGCCAAATCGAAATCTGGCAGAATTCGACTAGTTTTTGTCTAAACAAACAGTGGACATGTAAAATAACTTACACATTTTTATAATTTTTTGATTTCTTAATAAAATGACGTTATTTCTATGCTCAGAATACTCTTTGAAGATTAGTTCAGTGTACTGTAAATTTAAATGTCGGAATACTGAGCGGATTCGGACACAGGACGCCAGTGAATTGCAATAAACCGTCATGTTCAGTCCTGTGTCAAAGTCTCTGGTCCACGTCGATGTTCATACTAAACAAAATGAGGGGCATTCTATTTCTTCCTGATCTGTGTGTTACACCAGTATTCATTCATTCATTTTCTGAACTCGCTTTATCCTCACTAGGGTCATGGGGGTCGCTTGGAGCCTATCCCAGCTACATAGGGGCGAAGGTGGGGTACACCCTGGTCAAGTTGCCAGTTCATCCTACACATAGAGACAAACAATCACTCTCACATTCACACCTATGGGCAATTTAGATGAACTAATTAACCTATCAGTGCATGTCTTTGGATGGTGGGAGGAAGCCGGAGTACCCGGAGAGAACCCACGCAGACACGGGGAGAACACGCAAACTCCACACAGAGAGGTCCCACCCCCCCGTCGGCTGGTGTTGGAATCGAACCCAGGACCTTCTTGCTGTGAGGCACGAATGCTACCCACTGCACCACCCAGTAAACACCAGTAAACTTAGTCACATCATCAATGTGAATGTGATGAAGTCATACAGTAATGATGTAAAGCCCTTTCAAAGACATATATAAGGTAACTATGAATGCGTTCTTTCCTGTTGCTTTTTATTTCAATACAAAACAATGAGGGCCATTATATTTTTTTCTAATCTTTGTGTTACATCAGTAAACTTAGCTCAGCTCCCCATTTCATACTGCTTCTAGAACCCGTGGATTCCCATGAGTCAATACACTAGTTCAGTGGTTCCCAACATTTTGTAGCTTGTGACCCCATTTTAACATCACAAATTTCTAACCACCCCAGACATTCAAAAACTTTTTTTGCTAAAATTAATTTGTTTCTGATCATGTATTACAGGGGTTGGACAAAATAATGGAAACACCTTCACCTCAAGATGATAATGCCCCAATCCATACAGCTAGAATTGTTAAAGAATGGCATGAGGAACATTCTAATGAAGTTGAGCATCTCGTATGGCCGGCACAGTCCCCAGACCTCAACATTACTGAGCATTTATGGTCAGTTTTAGAGATTCAAGTAAGACGTCGATTTCCACCGCCATCGTCTCTAAAAGAGTTGGAGGGTATTCTAACTGAAGAATGGCTTAAAATTCCTTTGGAAACAATTCACAAGTTGTATGAATCAATACCTTGAGAATTGAGGCTGTAATTGCCGCAAAAGGTGGACCTACACCATATTAAATTATATTTTGTTGATTTTTTAAGGTGTTTCCATTATTTTGTCCAACCCCTGTAGTTTGCTATACTATGTTGCAAATAAATGTTAATTTTAGATGGCATTTAGGCTATATAATGTATAATATTATGGATGGAGGCAGAAAAGCCAGGTGTAGATTACTGCACAAAGTAAGAATTTTATTTTCCTTGGTCAGGATATGTACAGTCAGCCCAGCTTGGATTTACAAGGCTGACAATTAACACTGAACAAACAAAAACTCAAACTATGAATTATTTAAGAGCTGCAGCATCTTAAACTAACCACAATGAACATTTGAAAGATAAACAGTACCACAGTGCTTCAGTTTTAGCTTCAGAGTTTGTCATGGCTTTTATGTATTGTGATTGTCTCAGTCAACTCACCATATGTTTTTTATTAGTAAGCTTTTTAAAAAATTTTTATCAATTACTAGAAATTTCAGGTGACTTCAAGGTTGAAAAACACTGCACTAGTTGGATATACACGACCACAATCCACTGCTTTCCCCATCTGCACTGTTTATTGACATGCCCTTAAAGCCTCTGCAGTTGTTTTTGTTGTATGAGTCACCATCCTTCACATTCAGTAGTTTTAAATCACTACCACAATGTGTTTCCTCTTTTTTATATCAAAATATATCAATGAGTTGGATCCATGCAAACTGGATTGTAATAGCAGGAGTAATTTATTGGAAATTAGCTGTCATTATCCAAATAACTTAAAGTAATGTGTCTGATTGGAAAGTATCAGTTAAAATCCAACTTGTAATATCCCACCGGGTGGCTTAAGCAGTGTCACAGTAAATGTCACAACAGTTTTTACGTCCATAGTTGCATTGATTTTTGTCAAGATCTAGTATTGATGACGAGAGTATCAGACCGTTTCATCAACTCTTCTCCAGCACATCCTAAAGATTCTCAATGGGGTTCAGGTCTGGACTCTGTGGTGGCCAATCCATGTGTGAAAATGATGTCTCACGCTCCCTGAACCATTTTTTCCAGTTTGTGCCTGATGAATCCTGGCATTGTGCAATCTTTATGCTCTCTATCAAACTGATGGTTGTTTCAGAAATGAGAAGCCACTCGCTGCATCAGTTAGAGAATAACAAAAAAAAAAAAAAAACGTGTCGAAGCTGAAACATACTAATCACTGCAGTAATTATCCAGTGGAAGGATCTTACCATATTGCTTAGTTAAATGTGTGTACAAAGCACCTTCGTACATGTAACACATTTCCTCCTTTTACAAGTGACACTGTAAAATGTTGTTTTTGTCAATTAAACTATGTGACAAAATATATCATTTGAAATCATTTTGTGCTCTGGGAACTTGTACTGACCATTATGTAAGAGATTTTATAATACAAACATGCACTAATGAATCGAAACTGACAATCTACAAGTTACTTCAATCAATAAAAAGATATGAGCCCAAGATATGAAAAATCAACTGTATTCATGATGGAGGGAACCCAGAGTATAAACCTGAACTTTGCTGGAATGTCAGAACATCAGTCATGGATTGAAAGGTAACATCACAATTTTTTTTTTTTTTTTTAAATTACCTCACCCGCTGAAGGGAAGGCAAGGGGTATTGTTTTTGTTTTGTTTTGTTTGTTTGTTTGTTTGTTAGTTAACACTCTAATGTTTTAATAGAACCCATTATTACCCTGCACCCCAAAAGGGAGGCAAGGGGTATTGGTTGTTTGTTAACACTAGCAGAAAAACTATTGGTTCAATTCATACCAAATTGGGTTTATAGATTGCTAGTGACCCAGAATAGATCTGATTACATTTTTGGAAATGTAGGTCAAAGTTCACATTTTTTATGAATTTTCAACCTCCCCCCCAATTTCTTATAATGGGTGAAATTTCAATTGTCTGCAGCAGCAAAACCGTTAGTTGAATTCATACCAAATTGGATTTATAGATTGCCAGTGACCCAGAATAGATCTGATTACATTTTGGGAAATTTAGGTCAAAGTTCACATTTTTTATGAATTTTTAAAATCTTTTCTTCCCCTGTTTACTTATAATGGGTGAAATTTCAAATGTCTATAAAAACATCAATTTTGTTTCAATTTACTTCAAACTTGGCACATATATAGAGGCAGTTGATATGCTGACATCAGCACACGCATAGACATGATGAAATCAGCTGGATCGATGACAAAATAAGCTACAATATGTACAAGGGGCAGGGTTTGTTGTGCCTGGAACCACTTGTAAAATGTTTTGTTGCCTTTTGTCTGGTTTTGGCCAGCTCTATATATAAAGTGTCATGAAATAACTTTTGTAATGATTTGGCGCTATATGAATAAAATTTGATTGATTGATGTTTTTGTTTCTGTTACATAATTTTGCTCAGTGGTGTTTTTTTTTTTTTTATCAGTTTTCTTCTTACGTATTCTTGGGTATATTGTTTTATTTTTGTCTTTTAACATAATTTAAATAGTTTTTGTCCTCTTATGTCCTTTCCATCATTTTGTTACATCTCTTGTATTTGTATTTATGTATTTAGTTACAGGACAGTGTGTATTGGCATTAAGTGCAAAGAACAAGATGCATGCACCAAATTTAGCAGAAAAGTTAATTTCAGTCTGCTGTCCTGGACAACAGACATAATGTTGACATGGATGTTGGATGGATGTTGAGATTTATGTTCTTGTTGTATTTTTTATGTCTTCTTATGTCTTTTACATATTTTTTTAGACTGACCGTGTTCCAGATTGATGGGCACATTAGAAAGACAAGAGAGGCCGATGGAATGATAACCCATCATGCCTAGTGCTTGCAGTACTAGTCTGTGGGGGCAGTGTTATGATCTAGGGTTGCTTCAGTCAGTCAGGTCTAGGTTCAGCTGCATTGTGAGACCAAAAAATGACAGAAATAAATGTTGTGATGTTAGATAAGTTTATCAAAGTGATGTCATGGTAAATGTGTGACATAAGCAAAACTAAAGCTGGTCCAACAAAATATTTAAGCTTGGAACTTTTTTGGCCAGGTTCTGTATATGAATTAATTACCATATTCTGTTATTCTCAAGTACTTTATTTTACTGTGTCAGTTCACAACCTAATAAAACCAGCTTTGTGACCCAGTTTGGGTCACAACTCAAAGTTTAGAAAAGGTGTTGTTAGTGTATTAACCTCCTGAGACCCAGCAATGCATTTTTGTCCTCTGTAGTGGACAAGAGTTTCACAACATTACTTAAAAAAAAAAAAAAAAAAAAAATCACTGAAAAGGACATTATATACATATATGAATTTTGACAACAAATATATCTGAATCAAAAAAACAGAAAACTGCTGCATCATGCTGTTTCAAACTAAGGCAATTATTTGATGTAAAATGGTGAAAATGTTTAATTACTGAGTCCCAGGAGGTTAAACCAGGGATACACTGAGGTGATTTTGGGATGTCCAAGACATAATGATATTTCAGGTCATTTCTTGTCAAAAAACACCGGTTATTCATGACACAATTAGAGAGGATCATGGACGGCTTTTGGACTTCTTCTGTAGTCACCTGGGACAAAATTCTGATAGTATCAGACATTTGGTTTAACCATCTCCAGTGGTGGAGGAAGTACTGAAGATTAGTACTTAAGTAATGATACAAATATCCTGCAAAATGTATATTCAAGTAAAAGCAGAAGTGCTACGTCAGCAATCTTACTTCAGCGAAAATACTTACTTTTAAATTTACTATAAAGTATTTATTTTAAAGTAAAAGTACTCATACAATGGGTTGTGTCAATGAATGTATATATACTGACTTATGCCTCTGCTGATGTCACTGTTGTTATAATTACAACCAACTATACAGTATGTGTGTATTTTAAAGGTTGGTGTACTTACTGTGCATGCTCTCTGCATTACTGTGTGTACTTTAACTTATAATTCTGTGAATGACAAGTTATCTACTAGGTATTACCCACTAATTTACCATTAAGTTAAACCAATTAAGACATGATATATCTTTAAATCATTTATTTACTTGCAAAACTATTCAAAACATTGTGCTCTGTTAAGAGCAGTAAAAGTGCAGCATTTTTCAGACACACAAAACAAAACCCAACTACACTACAGACTCACACTGCACTACACTAATTATATGCTCCAAAAATGCTAAATCTCTGAAATCTTGAAGTTTTCTAATCCTATTGCTTTCTCTTTTCCGTCGTCGTTACTTCCACAACTTTCCTGGCCACACATCAACCAGATTACACACAACACAGTCTGGATTTCTAAGCCCGTTTTTTCCGTCTCTTACTGCACCAAACGTACACCAAACAAAATGACACTGTTGCCAAAAAATTCTGTTTTTATTGTGTCTCATGAGTTTGGTTTTATTTGTCCTTTCAACACAATTGGCATCGCAGTATTAGTTTGACATCTGCACTTTCCACACAAACTGAAATGGAGATTCAGCTACCGAACACACGTTCTGTCATCATTGGAGCTAATAGAGCCACCTGATTCAATGGAAACAACACCACAACGCAAACAGTAGGAGAATTATTTTATCAGGTAAGATTCTGAGGAAATTGTGTTCATAGAATGTAACATGTAACAGCATAAATTGTAGAAATGTAGTGAAGTAGAAAGTACAGATAACTGCCGCAAAATGTAACGGAGTATAATTAAAAGTATGCATTATTATTTTTACTTAACCCATAAAGACCCAAACATCCACTGGCGACCAAAGTCATCTACTGATTTAAACTGTTTAATACATGCTGATCCAATAATCCTATCAATACATGTAAATAATTGGTGTAAAATGCAGTTTGTCATCTTTTCATGGTCATCAGATATGACCCATTTGGATGTTCAGAGGCTCCATGGTGAATGTGGAAACACAGTCATCTTCTACAACATTGATTCACCAGTAAAACCCATGGAGTTAGATCAATGACAGTGAATGGAGACACTAAGATTATGTTTAATTAATGATATCTTTGCTGAAAAACTCGCTTTTTATTCAGCTTTCTCTGTTTCTATATAATAACCCTCAACTTTAATCTGAGCTTTTATTAACATTTGCATAGTGAGTTAATTAGATACAGGAAAATACATGATTTTCACTGAAATACCACAAAATAGGATAATATAATATTATGATAGATGGTGATAAATCACTTCAGAAATATGAAATCTAGAGAAAAAATTATTTGGAAACTGACACAAAAGCAGCACTAGGTTTTTATGAATTAAGTAAAGTACAGATACGTAAAAATGTACTTAAGTACAGTAACAAAGTACAAATACTTTGTTCCATTCCACCACTGACCATCTCACGGTGTGATAAAGGACACACTGGTTAACATGACGAGCTAAAAATACCAACCTCACTAGTCTTTGTCTTCCCAGGTTGACCTCTTTTCCCAAGTCACAACCGGGTGCTCATTCTGTCTTTTCCCTCTCGACATTGGAGCTTTTACATTTAAATAACACTTTTATAGAATGATCATTAGCTCAGCTTCATTGTTTACAGCTACAGCAGCACAGATGGACGACATGCACTGCAACGATTTGTTTCTTGCAAATTTACCTCAGAATGAGAATCAATCAGAATCAGAATACTTTAGCAATCCCAAGGGGAAATTACTAGATGTTACAGTCACTCCATTCAAGTATAATAAAAAGTAGCAGAAATAAACAAGTAGTTCCAGGCACAACAAGCTCCGCCCCTCGCATGAATTGCAGCTTATTTTGGCATCAATCCACCTGAGTCATCATGTCTATGTGTGTGGTGATGTCAGCATATCAATTGCCTTTATATATGTGGCAAGAGTGAAGTAAATTGAAACAAAATTGATGTTTTAATAGACATTTGAAATTTCACCCATTATAAGTAAATGGGAGAAAAAGAGTTTAAAAAGAGTTTAAAAATTCATAAAAAATTGTAACTTTATGTTTATGTTTATGCATTTGGCAGACGCTGTTTTCCAAAGCGACTTACAGGGGAAAACCGATCAAATCACTCAATCAATCAAATTTTATTTGTATTGCGCCAGATCGCAACAAAAAAGTTATGTCATGACACTTTATATATAGAGTTGGTCAAAAACCAGACTGTAAGCCAATTTACAGAAACCCAACAGAATCCTCCAGGAGCAAACACTTGTGACTGGTGACAGTGGCGAGGAAAAACTTCCCTTTAACAGGCAGAAACCTCGAGCAGACCCAGACTCCTGGAGAATGGCCGTCTGCCTTGACCAGTTGGGGTTAAAGAGAGAGGGTAAAGAAAGAGAGAGCAATAGAGATAGAGACTGGGGGAGAGGGGAAGAAGGGGGGAGTAGGGGGAGACACATGGAGGGAGTTGAGGACAAGTGAGTGATGAAGATGAAGGCAGGAGAGAGGCAGGACCACCGCAGCAGGTCCAGAGATAATCCTGGGAAAATTTGTAATAATCCTGGGAAAAACTTTATTAAAATATTTTTAATATTTTAAACTTTGACCTACATTTTACAGAATGTAACCACATCTATTCTGGGTCACTGGCAGTCTATAAACCCAATTTGGTATTACTTCAACCAATAGTTTTGCTGCTATGGACAATTGAAATTTAGCCCATTATAAGTAAATGGGGAAAAAAACAAATTAAAAAAATTCATAAAAAATTTGAACTTTGAGCTACTTTTCCCAAAATGTAATCAGATCTATTCTGGGTCACTGGCAGTCTATAAACCCAATTTGGTATTACTTCAACCAATAGTTTTGCTGCTACGGACAATTGAAATTTAGCCCATTATAAGTAAATGGGGAAAAAAAACAAATTAAAAAAATTCCTAAAAAATTTGAACTTTGAGCTACTTTTCCCAAAATGTAATCAGATCTATTCTGGGTCACTGGCAATCTATAAACCCAATTTGGTATTACTTCAACCAATAGTTTTGCTGCTACGGACAATTGAAATTTAGCCCATTATAAGTAAATGGGGAAAAAAAACAAATTAAAAAAATTCCTAAAAAATTTGAACTTTGAGCTACTTTTCCCAAAATGTAATCAGATCTATTCTGGGTCACTGGCAATCTATAAACCCAATTTGGTATGAATTCAACTGATAGTTTTACTGCTACAAACAAACTGAACCAAAAAAAAAAAAAAAAAAACCCCTCTTCGGAGGGCAGGGTAATTATCAATACAACAGAAAAGAAAAATATGTATATAAATTTATAAAAGCTCTAAATATACTTGCATCCCTGCCTAAGATTCAGTAGATGTTATGGTCACATATACTGCATATCCACCATACCTGTTAACTCTGTGCTTCAGTGTTGGGTATATTTCCAGACAGCTGTGTTTTTACTTCAAGTCAGTCAACACTCATTGACTTTGGACTCCTGCAGGCCAGGTGGATGATATCGTTATACTGGAAGAACATGGACATACAGTGCCTTCAGTACTTATGTGGGTGAGGGAGATGGCATCTTGTATTGTACTGGAACAACTCACTTATATTGTTAAGGAAGGGGAGGGGATTTTGTGAAAATATGGTCATCTTTAGTTGAGTTTCTCAGATGTTATGAGACCAATTAATTTTGACAATGGTGCTGATTTATGGAGCTGTATGCTGTTTATTTATGCCTATTTTATTTTATTTATTTTATTTTTATTTATTTATTTTGCTTTCATTTATTTATTTGGGAGGAATACGTTGCTTATTGTTTGCTTTATGTTGAGTATATTGTTAATTGTGTAATATAAAGTTCAACAAAGATATTGTTTAAAAACTCTGTGCTTCAATCTGTGGCTGCTGATAAACCTGTTAGACTGCAGAAACCTCACAGTCTGTGGGAGTCTTCAGGTTGACATGGGGTGGGGTACCATCGAGTACAACATTAAGGAGTCAGAACAGCATCCTGGACTTTCCACCTGTGTCTGGAGCATGATCAGAATTTGATTTGATTCATACTTACCAACATCTAACTTGCAGATCCCTATATGTTTTCAGTACAGCAGATAGATATTGGCAGGAGGAAGGTGTGTGTGTTTGACTTCATCTGTATTAATTAGTTGATTTTTAGTTGTGAAAAACCATCTTTATACCTCTGTGATTAAATAGTGTCCAATTAGTTCTTCAAAATGGAACTGCGGTAGAACTTTAACTTTCACTTCTGTTAACAACCTAAGAGACTCAGACTCTAATGTGGTTCTAGTCTACTGGACTGTGCATCACAAACTGTTGCAAACTGTTTCTGTCTGATGTGATGGTAATTAGACTCACTAAAATTTTATAACAGTGTTTTCTGTTTTTTTTTTTTTTTTTTTTTTTTGGCTTGGGAACAGAATCTGGGTGACAGCTAGAGTTCGGCACAATAACACACACTGCAGTCTTCAAGTGCATTTGGGTGTTTTCTGCAGATGGAGGATGTGCAAAGTTGCCAAGGTTTCCTCCATTGTCGAGTTTGAGCAAGTTTTATCGTCACCACAACATAATTACAAAAGACTCGTCCTTACTATTCTCACTGTAGCGATGTATTATGAATGCCACTGAGTTATTGTGCTGTCAGTTTCTTGACTAAAAAACTGGATACTAAAGGTTATTTGTTATTTGCGCATTATATCTATTGTAAGTCTATTGTACGTCTCGCAAGGGATGGAATGTTTGCATATCTTTTCTCAAACAACCACAGATCAGAGAGTAGGCACAGTCTTTGTTTCCGTAGAAGTACAGATTCGTGTGTTAAAAAGAAGAGGGCAAATGTAGAGGTACTGATACAATGTCAGTATAACAGATGAAAAGCACAGACTCTTAGATACATTCAAAATATAAGAGTGAAAATGAACCCTTTGAAGGACATCTCTACCAGCGATTTATCTGCACAGCCAACTCAACCTCATATATTATAATTTTAAAAAACTAATTTCAAATAAAAGGAACAATATTCTGAAAATGATGGAAAAAAGTTAATGCTGCAATGAGAAAATCAGCTTTCACGTCAGGAACAAGAGTCACACAATTAACTGATTTCTTGTCGACTACAAAATGAATCAACATCTACTTTGAAAATTAACTATAAGTCTCAGCAATGTTTTTAGAATATTTTCTGTTTTTCCTCCCTTCTCTGTCAATAAACTTAGTAACTTTGGATTGTAGGAGCAAAACAAGACATCTTAGGATATCATTTTGGGCTTTTGGAAGCGGTCACTATTTTTCACCATCACCTGGTTCATTTATACGCATTAATCAACAATGAAAAGAATCCCTAGTTTCAGCCTTACTCAAAATATTCACATGTTTTTCTCTTTCTCTGTAAGGTGTGATAGATAAATATACTCAGGGGGCATCTTTTATGTTCCTTCCATTTAGGTTGAAATTTTTCTTAATGTTGGAAAGGCGTATGATGATATTAAATTTAAATGATTGATATAGATTGCTGAATTTTTGTCCTTTTCAATTGCGCTCCATGAGAGTTTGGGAGAAAAATGAATTTCAGTTGAAGTGAAGTTCCTTTTTAAATGATGTGTCTTTTACTCATATGAAGTTTCTCAATTTAAAATACATTTCACAAAACAAGAAATTCACAGTTTGTTGTAAAACTGTTTCGGTATCAAACTGTGATAATATAAAAATATAAAGACTACATTCTTGAAAGCTGTGGAAGTTACGTCAGCTTATCTGTCTGTCGATCTGTTCAGTCACTGGACTAGACACACTTAACTAGACTATAGGGATTTTCACCTCTTTTCATTCCTTTTCCCTTCATTCTCAAAGATTAAAACATACTCAGGCAGTGGCCATTTTGGTTTTGGTGGCATGATCCATTTTGATGACATGCAGTCCACTGAGCTGTTGAAACAAAACTACATGTTTTTTTGTTTTTTTTTCTTTTTTTTTTACTATCCTTCATTGTAATTTGAAGTGAACCTCTGTCTTTAGCTTTGATTTCACGCATTTGCCAGGTCAACGTTTGGATAAACTTATTCAAACCCTTGGTTCTTCTTTGGACATGTAACGTTTTGAGCCTAGACCTGAACCACTGAAACAACCCCAGATCATAACACTGCCCCCACAGGCTTGTTTTGTAGGAACTAGGCATGATGGGTAATCATGACGGGAATTGTTAAGAATTTAACGATTCCGATTCCATTATCGATATTGCTTATCGATCCGATTCCTTATCGATTCTCTTACCGATTCTCGTTGGGTGAAGGAATAAAAGAGCACAAACGGGTGTGTTTGCATTAACTGTCTTTTATATTTCCACCTGTGCATAGAAAATCTAACATATACAGTATGTACAAATAATAATAACAGATGACGCCAGGCCTGGTTCGGGGGGGGGGGGGGGGGGGGGCAGTAAAAGTGAAACTAAAGGCGCTTTACTAATTCCTCTATTGCTGCATTTCTACTACGTGGAACAGTTTTGACTCGGCTTGGCTTGTCTCCCGTTGTTGTGCACTTCATTTCCTTTCCCTTCTTACCTTCGGAAACTTGTATTTGAGGAGTTATGACGTTTGTTGCCCACACCGGAATCGGAACCAGCCCGGCGTTCACTCTGCCGCTACATTCACAAGCGCCACTAGGCAGCGTATCACATACGTGACATTCCTGTAAATGATTCACATGCTGTGGACAAATGTTTGAGGATATTGGAGGGATTCCACCCTTTTGAAGACATGGAAGCTTTGCAAGTGTTCCAAGTAAGTGGACCTGGTGTCGTCTTTTTAGACCGTTTCTGCCTCAGCGCCGTGTTGGCTACGTTCTGACCAAAACAATGCAGCATACGTGTGACGTCATCACACATGCACAACGAAGGCGGCAGGCAAACGATTCCAAGCAATTGAGCTACTGGGAACCGGTTCTCAAAAAAGAACCGGTTCTCGATTCCCACCCCTAATCCTGTTGTATATAATTTTAAATTATTTGTTATGTAATTGAATTCAGTGCCATAACTGAGTCCAACCTTATTAAAGCCAACTCTGCTTTGGTTCCAAAAGTGGTCACATTAGTGAAGTTCAGCTGTATTCATTTTATTACTGTATGATAATTTAAAAAACACAATTTTGTGTGATTTGAAGCATTTATAATGTTAATTTTGCTTAGCTTCGCCCCCTTGAACCTCCACTGGGGCTTCAACCTTAGACCCTACCATCCTCCTACACCCTTCTCCCCTTCCATTTTTTTTGGATCCGCCACTAATAACCATCTGTTGATAGCAATTAGACTGTGAGAACTAATCACTATAAGCAGCTTCCACTCAATCCACTCAATTGATGTCTTTTGTGTATTTGTTAGCATAAATTAAGTGTTAGCATTAGCATTAATTTATTCATTTATTTGTTATTAGTCTACGGTTGTGAACTAGGTTGAAGTATCCAAAATAAGATGTTTTTCCAAGATGTTTTTACTGGTGTTCAGTGTTTTACCTTTTCCACCTCATGAGTATCAAGTGTTTTTACTTGATAAAACCTCTGTGAAGTTTCTTAAATTAATTGACAAGAGTGACATTAAATGATGGACTAAAAACTATAGAGAATATTACTCCGTGCCTTCCATCTGCGGTTCACGCTGTAATGTAAGTGTCAACTCACTGCACACAAGTAAGACGCTTGTTTGGAATCTTTATTAGTTATCTTAGAAATACTGAAATTCATTTTGTAAATATGGATTATCGTTAGTCTCATAGCATGATTACCTAAGTCATACACTATATGGACAAAAGTATTGGGACATGTTGAATTCAGGTGTTTCTTTTCTAACAGGGGTCTGGGATACAAAACAATGACGACAAATGTCCTAATAGTCTTAAATGGTTCAGTTATAAACATCAATATTTCCTTTTTAAGTTTAATGGGAGATTTTTCTTTCTATGTGAGATGTGAAAAAAGTAGTTAGTTGTGGTAGAAAAATATTATTTACAGAGCATGAAAAATATTTTAGAAATTTTGAAGTCATGGATAAAAAGAAAAAGAAAAAAAAGCAATGTTGAGAGAAATTAAGTAAAAACAATTTATGTGACATTTTGGAAGCAAAGATAACAATTTAAACCAAACTAACCAATGAAATGCAATGATATTCAACACAATATAAAACTATATTAAGAAACTTGTCATTATTGTGTTGTATTCCAGACCCCTGTTAGAAAAGAAACACCTGAATTCAATGTGTCCCAATACTTTTGTCCAGATAGTGTATGACTTAGACAGTTATGCAATGACACCAACATTATTATGCTAGCTAGACATCTTGGTAGGTGCAAACAAAGACAGTTGGGAAAGAGAGTGTAAATTAAACCACATATTAAACTCATGTAAGTCAGACCAGAAACCATGGCCATGTACTGGAGGAATATATCATGTCCTCCCATTAGTCACTGGCTTAAAAAATTATGTTCATGTCTATCATTAGAGAAGCTGACTTATAGTCTTAAACATAAGCTTGATGAATTTGATCAGATTTGGGGCCTTTTCTTAAAGTTTCTTGAAAACAGTGATCTGAAACATCCTTGACCTTGTAACTACCTCCTGACTTTAAAGGCACTCAAAGTCAATTTAAATAACTCAGTACTTTTTGTGCTATAAATGTATCTGCCATAGGGTATATTGCAATAACACTTGTATGCCATGCTCTACACTGGCTCTATAATCCTTTGAGTAGTGTTGATCTCCTGTCTGAACATATTTTAATGGTATTGCACAATGTGTAACGTGAGGGTTCGTTGGTGGTTGATGGTTCATTCTTTATAAAATGAGTCAGCAGGATGGAGATTTCTTCTTAAACAGTGCTTTACTTTTTCACACCTGGCCACTACCGCCACAACACTTCCTGATACATCTCCTCACATGACTGAACTAACCAATCACGAGCTAGCAGTACTTAGATCGGTAAATGTAAATGATTTAGAAAGGCAGATTCAACAGTTTGTCTTAGCTGATTGTGCACCACAAATGTATATGTGTAAATAATAATTCTGCAAACATAAATGTAAATAGTTAATTGGGTAAACACTGTCAATATATATTTTTTTAAAAATACATGAATCAACTTATTCTCTGTAATTTATTTCATTGTTAAACCTTTCATTTCTGCAACATAAATTACTTTAACTTCTGAGCCTTACACTATGTATTTAATTTTGTAACTTTTGTATATTTGTGTTCTTTATTTTTACATATTTATGCATTTATTTTCTCCTCTTTGTAAACCTTGACAGATGAGATGTGGGTTGGGGGGGGGTTGGGGCTGGGGTTACTATAGTTCATATTTCATGTCTGTAGTAACTTTTCCATCGAACATCTGCGCAAAACTTTACCAATATTTACTGAATGTTGAAAAAACAGAAGAGCGTAATGTCGTTTTTTTCCATTAAATGATAAATGCAATGATTTGTTTATTTATTATCCCAAGATGACACGAGAAGTCATTCCATAAACATGGCAACGAACGTAAATATGGTGTTGATTTACAGATATGTTCATTTTTACTATATATTAACTCCTTTATCTCGTACTAAATTAAAACATGATCGGGTTTCCTGGTGTGTCCACACATACTGCAACATGTTTCTTCTTCTTCTTCTTCACTTGTTGTGACGTACGTCAACATCTGGTTTTTTAATTCACCTGACTCTAGTTGCAAAAAAAGTTCTTGCGTGATATACCATTTGCGCTATGGCCGAAAAACCACCTCTTGCCAGCACAAAAACTTTTAATCGAAAAATGAGAGTTCTGGCAAAATTGTCGTTTTTTCCATTACGTAAATTTTTATGCACAAGTTATATTTGCGCAATTTGAGGGTCAATGGAAAAGCAGCTACTGTTAAACCTCACATTTCTTCAACATAAATTACTTTAAGTTCTAAGCCTTACACTATGTATTTAATTTTTTAACTTTTTGTATATTTGTGTTCTTTATTTTTACTTATTTATGCATTTACTTTCTCCTCTTTGTAAACCTTGATAGATGAGATGTGGGGTGGGGGTGGAGGTTGGGACTGGGGTTACTATAGTTCAAATTCTATGTCTATGTTCACTTTGTAAGTATACACTGTGATTCAAAATTCAAATAAATATACAGGGTGTATCAAAAAAAACTATACATTTTGAAAAATTACCCCCAATTCCGCATTTGATAATTTTTTGGAATTTTCTTTTATTAACGTCGGTAGGTAGGGGATGGGTGGATATTCTTGCAAATTTACAGACCCAGATTTTCATGCATGAGTGAGCAGGGGCAAATTGCACAATCCAAATTAAAACTGGCTTACGTGAAGTAGCGGTGGGATTTAAATCCAATCAAAGGTCATGGGAGGGGGCATTGGGCATCCATCTTGTTTTCCATAAAATTGCAGGTTACAGCATTAACCCTTTCATGCACACTGGTCACTACAGTGGACAGCTGTTCAAAAATGTTCTCTTGTATATTCATGGATTTTGTTGTTTTAGCTCCATATCAGCCAACACAGTGGACGCTTATGCATCATCCCATACACTGCAATTCATATCATTACTGTAACTTCACTGGTATAGATAAACCTCATCTGCAGTAAGATGTTTGAGAGTAAAAAAACTGCTAATTGTTATTAGACTGTAATTAACAGGGTTTGTTTTTGGTTTTTTTTTGCATATTATCTCCATGCAGGTATGCGAAAATATGAGAAAACATCAAATTAACAGCATTAAAAATGTTTTTATTTCATTGTTTTCACACAGTATATCAGTAAATACGTTTCTTTGGTTCTAAAACTAAATGCACGGTGTCCAGCTGAGTGGACATTTTTGTAACTCCATAAAAATAGCCTAACAAATATCAATAGAATTATTATTTTTATGCCTAAAAAGGGATAAAAACACTCAGGAAAAACATCGTGATTAAGGTTCTCATAATTCATGCATGAAAGGGTTGACACTTTGGCCACCATGTCAGTTTTATTTCTTTACCCATGGCAGCTGTTCCTGCCTCAAAGTTAATTCAACTTGTTCAGGCCTGAAAATGTCACTGAAGACAGGCCAAGTTAGGGTTAGGGTTAACCCTAAACCAGACCTGGGCAATGTAAGGCCCGTGGGCCACATGCAGCCCGATAGCTGACCCTGACTGGCCCGCATGAGGTCATTGGCAAATTAAAAATAAACGCAAATATATATCATTGTAACAGATGCAGCCAATACAGCTTTTATTTTGAAAGAGCTGCTAAATTAACGTCTTTTCACACATACTTTCTGTACTTAGCATAAGGCTTATGCACTGATTGGTTTGTTGGTCAGTTTCAGCCCAGGAAGATGTCAGCTAATGGCAAAAAAAAGATACTGATTCAAAATGCAGAGTTTTTAATAAGACATGGACCTCTAAGTATTTCTTCACTGAAGTCAGAGGCAAAGAAAAAGAAAAGGAACTGAGATATGCAAACAAACAAAGCTGGATGCATTTATTGTTTTTCATGTAAAGTTAATGTAGAGCTGGTTTCGCACATTTTCGAAATTGCATTGCATCATTGTATTGTTTCATTTCCTGTTTTATAGAGATATATATTGAGCAAAGCTGCAGGTGTATTGATCCAGCCCTTAACAACTGTCAAAGTTTCTCATGTGGCCCCATAAGAAAATTAATTGCCCACTCCTGCCCTAAACCCTAAAGTGTTAATGCTGTAACCTGGCAATTTTGTGGAAAATAAGATGGATGCCCGTTGTCCCCTCCCATGACCTTTGATTGGATTTAAATCCCACCGCTACTTCACGCAAACCAGTTTTAACTTCGATCGCGCAATTTGCCCCTGCTCACTTATGCATGAAAACATGGGTCTGTAAATTTGGACAAATATCCACCAATCCCCTACCTACTGACGTCCATAAAAGAAAATTCCAAAAATTATCTAATGCGGAATTGGGGGTAATTTTTCAAAATGTATAGTTTTGTTTTTTTTTTTTTTTAATATACACCCTGTAGTTCATGTTATATGTCTGTGTTCACTTTGTATCTATGCACTGTGATTCAAAATTCCAATATATATGTTAAAAAAAAAAAAAGTCAGACCAGAAACACATTTCCAACAAGTAGGTACTATTAATTCTATATGTAGAAAATTACCTAGAACAGCTGTGTGTCTATCTCCTTTTCCTGTCTTTTAATATTAGACTTCACTGTCACTGTTTAAAGTGACTGACACTCAGGTGGTCAGTCGTGCTGATGCCAGTACCAGTAGGAGTGCCAACCAATCAACCTCACCAGCAACAGCCGTTTGTTTTATGGTAATTTCCCCCAAAATTGGAGACATGTCAATGTTGTGTTTATTCCAAAGGTTTTTATTGACATGGTGCCAAGGAATTAATTTACCTCACTTGAAAACATATTATTATTCATGAGTCACCTTTTGCAGCAAAATCAGTGATCATCCAAAAAGCTGTTGAAGGCTAAGCCTGGATCAAAACAGAACAAGACGGTGAGAGTAGCTGCGATGAACAATCCCTGGAGAGGAAGCAACCTTGATGGGTTTCAGACGCTGCTGGTGTCTGACAGAGTTGTTTGGTCTCTCCCTGGTGCCCTTGTTCATGAAACTTCTCAAAAAGTACAGATGAAACGACCCTTAGTGCTCCGTGTATTTGATGATATAAAATTATATCTAAATAAGAAATGAAACCCGGTGCGTTTGAAGGTTTTTGTGAGCTGCTTATTGTCAGGTATCTGCACAGCATGTGACAAGTGAGGGGGTTGTGTGTATGTGTGTGTGCGTATGTGTGTATGTGTGTGTGTAATTGAAATAAAAAAAGGCAATGTTTGCTAATTTGAACACTCATGCATATTCAGATATTAAGTTAGGTCAGGATGTTTCAGAGTGTTCCAGCGTTACTCATCTGTCAGACACTTTGTATTGTGCGGGAACTCTGTTGGGAGACGGTTCATATGTTTTGCAAAAGAATTCTCATAATATGTGCTTTTGGCAAGCGATCAGCTCCTTAGCCAACTCTGCTGTGTTGGAACTTATGCCTAATAGGAAAATGGTTTTAAGTGTGAATTCGCTTTTCCTATTTAGCTTGTGTTCTAAACTCATCTGTGCAAAGCCTACCGTGGAGGATAGAGTCGTGTAGTTGCTGTGATGATGTGCAATGCGCGCTCATCGTCTGTATGCATAATTCAGTTGCATGTGCGTTTGTGTGCGTATCTCTGTAAGTGTATGTGTGGGAGCGCGTCCCTCTGAGAGAGGATTAAATGTAGATAGAGTTTTCAGGGTAGAACCGATCTCTCAGAGAGACAGGGGTCTCTGGGCTCTCAGCACTGAGCCCTGCTTCAGCTTCTCAACATCTCGCTCCCACTCCTCTCAGCACCATGCTTAAATACAGTGGGACCTGGGGAGTGCATGGGAGGAAACCTGGATTCTATATCGTAGTCTCTGGGTTTTGGTTCCCATTTGAAAACCGCAGAAATCCTCCATTTTTTTTTTTTTTTTTTTCTACAAGAAGAGTTGAAGAGAAAATCTGCTAGATAGATGGATAGATACTTGTGCGACCCCTTCCTCTCAATCACAAGCTCCGAGGGTGTCAGGCTTTAAAAAAACAGCAAAGAAAAAGTGAAGTTTTTTTGTGCATCAGTCTCTGCTGGGTACATGAAGGATGAACTCCACAGGTCTATTGTGTGTCCCTGTCATAGCCAGGGTCACAAAGTAGCATCGGATACCTGTGATGTTTATGTTTTTCATCACCCAGTGTCCGTGGGAGACAAAAAGGAACATCTTTTTGTGCTTTTGAGCACAGAGCAAAATTGCAGAGACAAGCAGACATTACCTTGCAAAGTCAAGACCCAACATTTGCGATGCGTATTGACGTATTGATTTTCCTTGGCAGCTATTGGCAGAAGGAGTAAGGAGGATGGGGCAGTGTGTGCGGGTCCGCGGGAGCTCAGTGAGATCCAGGCAGCATTATGCACACCAAGAGAATGAGGCTTAGCATATATTGAGTGTTTATGCTGCAGAATAGAAAGTGTGGAGCACCTTTGCTTAAACTCACTGACTGTTAAATTGGGCTTAACTAAAAATCCCTCTTACACAAACAGAAAGTGATCCAGGGCTTTTTCTTCAATCTTTTTTGCATAAAATCGCCTTCACGCAGGCAATTTTGCAAAATATGTTTTTTTTTGCTGTATTGATGAGACTTTCTGCTTTACATTGGAGTTTGCACATGAAAAAGAGATGTGCAGAGACAGAGAGTACGGCCAATAGATGAAGGATAATGTGTTGAAAGAGGTGATCTAGAGGAGAGTGAAGGATATCCATTGTTTGTCTTCTTAAGGGCAGGGCACACATGGGGACAGAGCTGGAGTGGATGTGGATTAGAGGGAGCCTCCGTCCTGAATATATAACCAAGGACTCCTCTCCTTCTTTCTCCTCTCCTCGTTTTTCCTCTCTACTCCTCGTTCTTCTCCTCATTTTGCCTCCCCTCATTATTTCTCTGATTTCCACAGCTCTACCCTCCTCATTTCTCCTTGTTTCTTCTCATCTTTCTCTCCTTTCTTCTTCTCCTTTCTCCTCTCTTTGTCCCCTCTTTTTATTTCACCCTTTTTCTCATCTCCTTTCCTCCGTCCTCCTCTTTCTATTCCTCCCTTTTCCTCATCTCCTTTCCTCCGTCCTCCTCTTTCTATTTCTCCCTTTTTCTCATCTCCTTTCTTCAGTCCTCCTCTTTCTATTTCTCTCTTTTTCTCATCTCCTTTCCTCGGTCCCTCCTCTTTCTATTTCTCCCTTTTTCTCATCTCCTTTCTTCAGTCCTCCTCTTTCTATTTCTCCCTTTTCCTCATCTCCTTTCCTCAGTCCTCCTCTTTCTATTTCTCTCTTTTTCTCATCTCCTTTCCTCGGTCCTCCTCTTTCTATTTCTCCCTTTTTCTCATCTCCTTTCCTCGGTCCTCCTCTTTCTATTCCTCCCTTTTCCTCATCTCCTTTCCTCCGTCCTCCTCTTTCTATTCCTCCCTTTTCCTCATCTCCTTTCCTCCGTCCTCCTCTTTCTATTTCTCCCTTTTTCTCATCTCCTTTCTTCAGTCCTCCTCTATTCTATTTCCTCCCCTTTTTCTCATCTCCTTCCTCAGTCCTCCTCTTCTATTCTCTCTTTTCTCATCTCCTTTCCTCGGCCCTCCTCTTTCTATTTCTCCCTTTTTCTCATCTCCTTTCCTCGGTCCTCCTCTTTCTATTTCTCCCTTTTCCTCATCTCCTTTCCTCCGTCCTCCTCTTTCTATTACTCCCTTTTCCTCATCTCCTTTCCTCAGTCCTCCTCTTTCTATTTCTCCCTTTTTCTCATCTCCTTTCTTCAGTCCTCCTCTTTCTATTTCTCCCTTTTTCTCATCTCCTTTCCTCGGTCCCTCCTCTTTCTATTTCTCCCTTTTTCTCATCTCCTTTCCTCGGTCCTCCTCTTTCTATTTCTCCCTTTTTCCCTCATCTCCTTTCCTCGGTCCTCCTCTTCTATTTCTCCCTTTTTCTCACCTCCTTTCCTCGGTCCTCCTCTTTCTATTTCTCCCTTTTTCTCATCTCCTTTCCTCGGTCCTCCTCTTTCTATTTCTCCTTTTTCTCGTCTCTTTCCTCAGTCCTCCTCTTTCTATTTCTCCTTTTTCTCGTCTCTTTTCCTCAGTCCTCCTCTTTCTATTTCTCCCTTTTCCTCATCTCCTTTCATCGGTCCTCTTTCTGTTTCTCCCTTTTTCTCGTCTCCTTTCCTCGGTCCTCCTCTTTCTATTTCTCCCTTTTTCCTCGTCTCCTTTCCTCGGTCCTCCTCTTTCTATTTCTCCTTTTTCTCGTCTCTTTTCCTCAGTCCTCCTCTTTCTATTTCTCCTTTTTCTCATCTCCTTTCATTGGTCCTCCTGTTTCTAGTTCTCCCTTTTTCTCATCTCCTTTCCTCGGTCCTCCTCTTTCTATTTCTCTTTCCTCCCTTTTTCTCATCTCCTTTCATTGGTCCTCCTCTTTCTATTTCTCCCTTTTTCTAATCTCCTTTCATTGGTCCTCCTCTTTCTATTTCTCCCTTTTTCTCATCTCCTTTCCTCGGTCCTCCTCTTTCTATTTCTCCCTTTTTCTCATCTCCTTTCCTCAGTCCTCCTCCTTCTATTTCTCCTGTTTTCTCATCTCCTTTCAGTGGTCCTCGTCTTTCTATCCCTCCCTTTTCTCATCTCCTTTCCTCAGTCCTCCTCTTTCTATTTCTCCCTTTTCTCATCTCCTTTCCTCAGTCCTCCTCTTTCTATTTCTCCCTTTTTCTCATCTCCTTTCACTGGTCCTCCTCTTTGTATTTCTCCCTTTTTCTCATCTCCTTTCATTGGTCCTCCTCTTTCTATTTCACCCTTTTTCTCATCTGCTCTCCTTGGTCCTCTTTCTATTGCTCCCTTTTTCTCGTCTCTTTTCACTGGTCCTCCTTCTATTTTTCCTTGTTTTTTTCTCTTTTCCTTGGTCCTCCTCTTTCTATTTCACCCTTTTTCTCCTCTCCTCTCCTCTCCTCTCCTCTCCTCTCCTCTCCTCTCCTCTCCTCTCCTCTCCTCTCCTCTCCTCTCCTCTCCTCTCCTCTCCTCTCCTCTCCTCTCCTCTCCTCTCCTCTCCTCTCCTCTCCTTCCCCTCCCTGTCCTCTTCTCTTCTCTCCTCCCCTCCCCTCCCCTCCCCTCCCATCCCCTCTCCATTACAGGCGTCTTGAGACTGTAAAATATTAACGTCTTTAAAGTATTCTTACTGGACACATCTTGGATGTGAACCGATAACAAGAATAACATATGGAAGAATGTCTCTTATGTAGTTCACTCACGTCTCCTCCCTGACGTAAAGTGGGTCAGATGTAGAAATCATGGGGTATTGGGCATGGGGTATCATTCTGGGTGTATTTTGCACGCTGGTTATGAGTAAAGATGAGTAAATGCTGTGTATGTCATAACACATTTTGGCACAGGAGACAAAGATGTTGAAAAAATATATGTGTATGTAAAACAAAAGGCTATAAAACACTGAAATTAAAACAGGAATCACAAGAGATGTGATATTTCTAATGGGAAAAAAGGGAATAAAATCCCCCCAACTGTGTGTTACAGCTGTAATACGTGATTTCACGTGGGTGGATTATCAATCATAATAAATGATCAAACAGCAAAAAAAAAAATACCACATTCGCACTCTGTCATCCATGTATCAATGCATCTTCTATTTCTCTTTCTCCTTTTTTTCGGTTTATATATTCTATTTGAAGAAACATACATTACAGGCTCACTTAAACATGTGAAGTATGTTTGTGCATTGCATTCTAATCTGCCAGGTACTGCTGTTTGCGGGTAATTAAGCACTTAACACGGAAAATTACTGCATTGCCACTGCATGAGTAATAAGGAACATTTCACCTTATTGTTGGATGTCTTGTTGCTGAATGTTCCGTGTACAACTGATAAATTAAATACATTATTTTCATAACATCAGCAGGTCAAAAAAGCAATAGTTCGTATCTCCGCTGACCTCTCTGTGATAAGCATCTGAGAAAATGATTGCGTTCGATTTGCAGCTCGGAGTACGCTGCTTAAGAGTGCTTTAAGGTCAATAATGAATGTAATAGCGCACTGATAAACTGTGTTTCTGGACTGGTTTACAGGGCTCTACTTGGTTGGTAATCAAATACACTCAATATTTTACAGGATCTTAGAATGAACATATTTTCCCAGTTGCATCAAACAGAAACTGCACATGTGAAATATCTAAACACTGAAAGGTAGATTTTGCAATTGGAGTGTGTCGTCAAACTCAGGATGGAAAAGACACTTGACTCATGCATACAATATTGCAGTAAAACAACGCTGTGGCTTCATTTGAACCCTCTCTGTACCTTGTTCCCTGTCACTGAAGAAACCATGTCTTTAAGTGTAGATGTGGCAGGTGAAGCTTTTGCACATGCTTGTTTCCTTTCTTCTCTGTGGCCTCTATCCCCCCCTCCCCCTTCAGAAAAGCTCTCATGTGAATGCGACACGAGCTGAGAAACTCACACTAACACGTGTAATACGTCGCAGTTATGTTTCAGTTGATGCTGGAGGGCTGACGGCAAGACACAGCTTACCCCCAACTGAGCAGGCATGACTTAGTCTGGGTTTTACAACCAGCCTTATTGATTTACTCATTATCTTCTTCACAGGCGATCCCTCTGTAGGGGATCAGAGGCCGTCACTCTATTCTGTTCTATTCTTTTCTATTTTTCTCTACAAAAGATTATGATCGAAATCGCAGGTGTCAAACATGCGGCCCGGGGGCCAAATCTGGCCCACCAAAGGGTTCAATCCAACCCCTGGGATGAATTTGTGAAATGCAAAAATAACACTGAAGATATTAACAGTCAAGGATGTTAAAATCATTGAATAGAATAGAATAGAATAGAATAGAATAGAATAGAATAGAATAGACTTCATTTGCCATTTGCACAGATACATCGCAGTATAGGTACATTGGAATTCTTGTGCGTTTCTCTGAGTCACAGAGTTAGAAAAAGACATGAATAAAAACAGAAACAAAACATAAACACAGCTAAAACATCTAAAAACATTTATTGCACAGACAAACAAACACAAATACGCATTTGTAAAATAGAGTACTGATC
Organism: Sphaeramia orbicularis; assembly: GCF_902148855.1. Classification (NCBI taxonomy): domain Eukaryota; kingdom Metazoa; phylum Chordata; class Actinopteri; order Kurtiformes; family Apogonidae; genus Sphaeramia; species Sphaeramia orbicularis. The sequence continues at coordinate 37,770,805 of NC_043966.1, read as the reverse complement.
AGAAAAAAAAGTAACAATAATAATAATAACTAGAAAAGCACTCAGAGAGCGCAGACCTCCGCCAAGGCAGATCACCCCCCCAAATCACCACTAAAATGGAATCATTTGTTCCTTGTGCCAGTATGAACATTTCCTGAAAATTAAATCCAAATCCATCCATAACTTTTTGAGTTATCTTGCTAACAGACAGAAAAAAAACAAAAAAAAAGTTATTGCACATTTGAGCTAGAAGCACTCGGAGAGCGCAGACCTCTGCCAAGCCAGATCAGTGCCCCCCCTCCAATCACCACCAAAATTTAATCATTTGTTCCTTGTGCCAGTTTCAACATTTCCTGAAATTTTCAGCCAAATCCGTCCATAACTTTTTGAGTTATCTTGCACACAGACAGACAAACAAACAGACAGACAAACCAATGCCGACAAAAACATAACCATCTTGGCGGAGATAATGATTAAACCAGTAAAATACTATCATAATAACCTATAAATACTGAAAACTGCAATTTTTTATCTTTGTTTTAGTGTCAAAAAATTAAAACTACACAAAAATGTTTACATTTACAGACTAGCCTTTTATAAAAAAAAACAAAAAACAAAAGTGAATAACCTGAAATCTCTTAAGAGAAGTATGTGGAATTTTAATAATATTCTGCCTGTTATTTAATGTTTTGTGTATTTGTAGATCCACTGTGATCTGTAAGTTGTGATTCACATGTATAAAAAATGATAAGTTAAGGCATAATATTGTTAACATTGCATTTATTTTTCTCGAGAATTTACAGCTTGTTCATATTTGTTCGAGTACAATTCATAGACGTAAACATTTTAATCACGGAATTTGACTTTTTTCACTCAAAAGTTCTTATCCTATTATTTATGTTATTTTACTGGTCCGGCCCACTTTATACCATATTAGGCTGTATGTGGCCCCTGAACTAAAATGAGTTTGACTACTACTTTGATCTAAATGAAGGTTTTTGGATACATAAGACTCATCCAAATCACCCTTTCCCCTCATGGTATGTAGATCGTTTCATCTTTTTTTCCAGAGGTTTTGAGATGTTAAGCACTGAGGAACTGCTTCAGCTAAAGAAATATTCACAATGAAAATAGCTGACAGTGAAGTCTATGGATTATCCAGAGAAATGTATGTCCCAGTAAAAAAAAATAAATAAATAAAAAAATTCAAGTGCAATTTTTGCCTTGAGCACACTCTGGCACCGTGGAAAGCATTTCAGATACTAAACCAGAATCATCCTAATAGGTAGATACCACTGAAAAATCTGAAAATATGTAATTTTGGTAGATAGATGCTCAAGTAATAAAAAACCATGGAAACAGCAGATGAGAACAAACAAAACAAACACAAAAAAAAAAAGACAGAAGAACATCACTGTGAAATCCATTACAAGCATAAAGCTGTTTCGGACCTTTTTATTACATGATACTCCACAGTGAGTGGAATGTGCCCCCTTATTATACAGTCAGCGGTACGATGTCATAACACGAATATCAGTTTTCACTTCAAGGACGACTTCTGCATGTAGGAATAAAAGCTGAAAGCTAGTGTTCATTACTGACCTTACAGATGTCATTCCAACGGAAAAAAAAAACAAAAAACATGTTTGTGTTGTTTGCTCCTGTTTTCTCAGCTGTTTAAATACTGTTCCTGGTTCTATTGCCAATAAACACACAGATTTCCATCCATCCATCCATCCATCCATTCATCATCAGTCATGCAGCTGTCTGTCCGTCCGTCCATCCATGCATCCATCCATCCATACATACATACATCAGTCACGTATTCATCCATCCGTCCGTACAGCCATCCATCCATCATCCGTCATGCATTCATCCATTCATCTGTCCATTCATCCATCCATCCATCCATCCGTCTGTCTGTCCGTCCGTCCATCCTCCCATCCATCTGTACGTCCGTCTGTCCATCCATTCATCCATCCATCCATCATGCATTCATCCATTCATCTGTCCATTCATCCATCCATCCATCCAATCCGTCTGTCCGTCCATCCATCCATTTGTCCGTCCATCCATCCATCCATCCATCCATCCATCCATCCATCCATCCGTCTGTCTGTCCGTCCATCAGTCCGTCCATCCATTCATCCATCCGTCCGTCCATCCATCCATCTGTCTGTTTGTCCATCCATCCATCCATCCATCCATCCATCCATCCGTCCTCTCTGTCTGTCTG